>NW_004797924.1:451255-452428 GCF_000002075.1 Aplysia californica | reverse complement strand
TTTATGCACACACAAAAATTCTGAAATTATGCAAACTGAGCTAAAAATGTGAAATTATGAAATTATGCGATTCTGTTAATTTAAACAAAGAATGCTAAAGGAAAATTACCAGAAATTATGCAAAAAATGGTCAAATTTTGCTAAATTATGCAGGGTGCATAAAACAACGGGGACAGGTACTGGTTTCCATGTCAACAGATGATCACCGTGCCATTATTTGGGCCACAGTCGATTCGTGTTTAGGGGAAGTTACTTTCAAGTTTACACGGTTTTGGCGTCTAGTTATATTTATCATTTATTTATTCTTACATAAATTAGCAGCAAATCGTAGTTGGAAGGAGAGTGGCGTTACCAGTAACTGCCTCTCATTTTGACCGAGGCCACTGTCCATTAATGATACGCTGTGTATCCCTCATTACCAGTGCAGAAACCAAAGCGTGTTGAACCAAACTCACCTCTCCACAGATCAGACGTATCCGACAGTTGTATTATATGCATGTAGCTTTTTAAAAATAAAAGTGGGTGGTTGGTGGGTGCTCTGGTGTGGTTTGCTACTTCTTTCATATCAAACATCTATCGTCCTTATCTCCCCTTTTTCTTTTTTATGTTTGTTACTCTCGTGTAACACCTCTACTCTTCAGGCGCTCATATGACCTTATGCAGTTACGAGCGCCGTAAAACCTCTACTAAAACTAAAATATAAAAAATAAAACAATGGAAACGATTTCTTCATGTTACAAGCAGAACGTGATAGGCCCGACTCTGCACCGTGACTCGATTATACAGAACCGTCGACAAGTTTTGAAAATGTCTACTCAACTTAACCTGAAACTTCGACCACCACGACAGACAAGACACAGTCTCTGCCATCATCAGTCCCCCCGTTGTTATGAAGGAGAGATTGAACTGCCGCGGCTGCTCTGACAACTTGGTCCGCTCGGGCGCGTGAAGTGGCGACCTCCGAGTGTCAGAAAATCCTCACGCCATGTCTAGATCTCGCACAAACGGTTTTCTCGACAGCTCTGCCCTTTTCACTTCACAATAATGGCCGTGACTTGAGCAGGGGCGAAGAATGTCAGGAGCGCAGGCAGAAGGAGAAATTGCGCCATTACGTACGTGGCTGGTTATGGTCGGTCGGTGGGTCGGTCGGTCGGTCGGTCGGTCGTGACGTCA
>NW_004797924.1:444633-445748 GCF_000002075.1 Aplysia californica | reverse complement strand
GCAGACCGACTGCTGTTCATCAGCTGTTCGGGTTCGTTCAGTGTGGAGTTTTAGAGGTTTTTATTTTATTTTAATGACCTCTCGCCTCTCATTCTAAAGTCAAATTAAACTAAGAAAACAGTCGCCCCTTCCTCCGGAAGAGGTTTTTTGTTAGCGTAACCATTTTAAAAAAGCGTTCTTCCGAAATTTGAATTCTTATTTATTCAAAACTTGTTAGTTTCACTTTGGGTTTTTTTTACACAAGTAGGGTAACTCTGTTCGCAAAGGGTGCGCATTTGTGAAGAGGGCGCCACCGAATTTTGAGGACACTTTTATAATTGGCTCAAAGAGAGTAGTGGACCCTCTTGTTATGTAGACTCTTTGGTATAACGTAAACTTGACTCTATGATTATTCTATGAACGGCTCGCTAATAAACGGAACAATTCATTGCCTCCGCACCTCGCCTTACGGCTGCTGAGCTGAACGTGTCATTGGTGTGCACAGGCCGAGGTTTCAACAAAGACGTTATAAATAGAACAATAAAAATAACCTCTTGGCGTTTCATAAATCATTATTTTTCTCACAAGTCGCTACCCTAGAAGTATTATCTACCAGCTCAGTGCCTGGTTTTGAGAATTTTGACGTAAAAGTTTTTGAGTTTCACAATAGTATATGAAGACTGTCCGAATGCAATTCTTTGAATATTTTCATAACGACTCAGAATAATCTTACAATTTTGATTCAACGGATAGAAAATTTGGTTTTTAACCTCATGGTCTTAGTAACTGAAAACGGCCAAAAATGTTCAGATAGAACCAGATTGAACGTTGTAATTCTAAGGTAGCGATATCTTTTTCCTATTAATACAACAAAAGAAGTGTCTCATGGGTAGTTATAGTGGTAAGTATTCCCGCCCATCAGGCGAGAGACCAGGGTTCGATTCCCTTCCAGGAAGGGCTGATTTTGACTTGATTTTGAGAATTAGAGAAAAGCCCTGAAACAGAGAGAAGAATAAAAATGGAGAGACAGAGGCTGTCTGAAAAGAGTGGATCCGATATCTTAGACAGAGAGAATGAGAGTGCGTGAGAGAGAGAGAGAGAGAGAGAGAGAGAGAGAGAGAGAGAGAGAGAGAGAG
>NW_004797924.1:441306-442511 GCF_000002075.1 Aplysia californica | reverse complement strand
TGTGTATGTGTATATGTGTGTATGTGTGTATGTGTGTATGTGTGTGTGTGTGCGCGCGCGTGTGTGTGCGTGTGTGTCCGTACATCAACAATGTTATAATTGGATGTGATGAGCGTGTGACTGGGTCTTCGGAGTCATCATATTTTTGTCACATGCACCAAACGAGGTAACAATCGTGATCAAACATGGCTTGGTGACAAAATTTTGTATGTTTGTTGAGTTGGTTTTTTTTTCAACAGGTTTAACGGTTCGAAAGTCGAAATCATACATTCGGTTGAGCAATAAATAGTGTGCATAGAGCAGATTTCTTTTTAAAATAGTATTAAAAGGGGCTTTTCGGTCCAAAGTTTCAAGATGTTGATTCCTGTTTTGTTATCGAAACCAGAAGAGTTTTATTTAAAAGATAGGCGTCAAAACAACCACATAACAAAACAACTTCTGTCATAAGGTTTGTGGTTTTAGTAAGTGTTCTCCGGCACTTGCAGCTCAATAAGTTAATTTACGTGCCGATGATTAGAGGTATTAAAGAGAGTAACAAACATAAAATAGAAGGAGGGGAGATAAGGACGATAGATATTTGATAGGAAAGATGGAGCAAACCACACCAGAGTACCCACCAACCACTCTCTGTCGTAAGGTTTGTGGCGTCGGTTGTCTAGTGGTTAGGCTACCGGACTCGGAATCATGAGGTTGCGGGTTCGGGGGTTCGAGCCGCGGGCCCGACGTTGTGTCCTTGGGAAAGGCATGTTACTCGAATTTTCCCCTCTTCACTCAGGTGGGAATGGGTACCCGGCCATAGACAGTGGAAAATCTAGTCATACTGACTGCTAAGTTCTTTAGGGCCTATAAAAAACCACTTGCACCAGTATGCTTCCCAGGAAGTTGAGGTTGTTTCACAATGCTTTCAGGTCTGCTGGAGTAATAGTATAGATTGTGACGCGCATAGATCTTGCTGTTGAGCGGGGATTTGCGCTATACAAATGCTGTCTTTTATTAAGAATCCGAGGCCTCTGTTCACTGCAAGGATTATAAGCGAGGCCAAGGTTTTGACGTTAAACAACAACAGGGATATAACGGAAGCGACAGAATATGGAGAACTAAAGAGGATGTTTTTCTATTTGAAGAAGAGAGCTGAGAGTGGCTGATATAGAGCGAGAGAGAGAGAGAGAGAGAGAGAGAGAGAGAGAGAGAGAGAGAGAGAGACT
>NW_004797924.1:437806-439651 GCF_000002075.1 Aplysia californica | reverse complement strand
GTGTGTCCCGCGCGCTCATATGACCTTATGCAGTTGCGAGCGCCGTAAAACCCTATACTAAACAAACAAATAACACACAGAGAAAAAATATTATTTTAAAAACTAAACAAAATTTTGCTTGACAAAAAAGTAAAACACAAATTTATGTAAACGAAAGTAGTTTTCTTTTTTTCCCCCCAAGTATACAGAGAAAAGTGTGCCCCCGAGGGTAAAACCATAGCCGAAGCATTATTACGAGATTGGAGAGTAGAATATTGCACCCTTTGATGTCCGACCCTCCTGCCCTCGCGCAAGACAGACCCATACAACACCACAAGCAGCCAGCTAAACACGGCCCTTCTTACCTTGGTGGAGAGTTAGGTATTCCAGAAATCACAGAGACTGACACAGAAACAGCTGATTAGCGCTTGGTCGGAACGTCAGAATCGACAATAAAGTTGACGAGTAGGAAGCTATGTCTGCTGAAAGAAAGCACCACGTCAGATTATGAGGCTGGATTGAGCGGGTTTCTGTCAGCGGCGAGTCGAATGTTCTGTTACTACTTACGAAGTACCACAGTTGCTGTCCATTACCTTACTGGTCTTCCTGTATTGCGTATTGATGAGAATATACATTCAGTCCCAAGTCGGTGGTAAACAAATGCTGGAATGTGACAGCCCAACGTTAATTAAACATTCATAAGGTTGACTAGAGTTTATTAAGCCATCTTTTTTTCTACCTGGCACTAAATTTGCTCTATGAAGCGTCAGACCAGCTGCTGCAAACAGCTGGTAATGATATTCCTAAACAAACGATGGACAGCACATACGTTTGGATAATTAATTAAGGTCTAACAGTCTACGGCTCAACGAGACGGCAAGTTCCGCACGCTGCTCTCTGCATCATTTACGACACATTCCGATATCCTCATTTACCACGACAAAGAGAATTATACGACTCTGCTCCGATATCCTCATTTTCCACGACAAAGAGAATTATACGACTCTGCTGAGTTAAAACAAAACTAAATTTTAAAAAATATATTAAAAAATAACAAAGCAGACCAAAAATTCCATCAATTCCATTAATTTATTCGCTCACCCAATTAATTATTTGTTCAGTTATTATTTTTGTTTATTTATGTGAATCATAATGTATTTATTTAGGAAGCGGGTTTAAAAAAGCAGTAAATCATTTTAAAATCTTTATGTCAATAAATATCTCTAAAAATATCTCCAAGCTTTTGAAGAAAATAATAAATGATATTGAACAAGAACTTCCACAGTCTTAGAATTATGCCAAGGACGTACAAAAAAACCCAACATAGAGTCTAAGATAACATCGGGGGGAAAAAAGCGAAAAAAAAAAGAAAAAAGAAAACCGGAACTTATTAGAAAACGAAGCGTATGGACAAAACCAGGGCTCAATGAAAACGTCCTTCCCACTCAAAGTCCTTGATGAGAGAATCGTAATAGCCAGGCGCGCTCTATAAGTGCACGGAACAAGTCTGCATGGAGAAAGAACTCTTGCAAACAGATCCAAATTAACCTCCAGGAGCTTCCGATTTCTCCAGCATTCACAAATCCCGTGTTTCTCGTAATAACTGCTGGGATATTCTAAACAAACTTCTTTTTTTCTGCCTTTTCCTACAGGTTTCTAACTTCGATAAATTTCCATTACGTCTGCTCAAGTTTGCCCGCGGGATGGATGAAAGACGACAGCTATCTCTTAAATCTGGCTCAAATCTCTCTCAGTAATCCGCTTACTGTCCGATAATCTGGAGACATTCTCCCGCTATCTCCCTACGCCTTCCTTTTTTTCTTCCCCTCTCTCTCTCTCTCTCTCTCTCTCTCTCTCTCTCTCTTC
>NW_004797924.1:434489-436953 GCF_000002075.1 Aplysia californica | reverse complement strand
AAGAGAGAGAGAGAGAGAGAGAGAGAGAGAGAGAGAGAGGGGGGGAGTAAAAGGGGGGGGGCGGAGAAGGGACATTAGTAAAGCAAAAACCGTTTCGAGAAATTCCGTAATTTCATCATACACTTGTATGACCTTTAAGAGTATGTTTGTAACGCGGTATTTTACTCTGGCTCACTGAAGCCTTGCTCTTTTTACTGATCCTTTTGCTCAACGAGGCAAGCCATGGCGTGTATCACTGACAGACCTCTTTTTTGAAAACTAGACAGATTTAACCGAACTTTACAACGCTGTAAATTTACTTAAGAGGCGGCACCACCGAATTAAACGACCATCTCCGATAAAAGTGGCGTTGGTGGCCTAGCTAGTGGTTAGGCCAACAGACTCATAATCGTGAGATTGCGGGTCCAGGGGCTCGAGCCTACGCTTGGTCCGATGTTGCATCCTTGGGAATTTCTCTTTGGCTCAGTTCTTTCGGAGATGGACGTCAAACTCGGAGCTCCCGCCTCTGAAATAACCACACAGTAATGATAAGGGCGTTAAGGGGGGGGGGCTACACCTGAAGGCTATCTCGCTTATTACTGGACCGAACTTTACCAAATTCCACACATATAACAAGCATAGTAAGGCGTCTTTAAATCCGCAATCAAATTTGAGAAAAGGTTTCGTTTCCATGGATACGGCTGCCATATTGGATTTTGTTGACATGTCTTACGTAATGACTACCGCACTTATCGCTTATGGAAATTGAATGTTTTTTTGCAAGCCTGTTTACAAACATTGGATTTAAAAATTTGTCTGTTGTTTTTTTCCTAAACGAATTAGAAAATGTTTAATTAATTTTTTCCTTAGGTAGCATTCAAGGTTTTTTTTAATCCGTTAAAATCCACACTCCAGACACCACCAACAAAAATCTATTTCATATATCAAAAATTAAACAGACAAATGTTTAATATTATATTGTCTCTTCATTCTGTGAAAATTCCATGAAGATTGGATGAAAAATTGTGGAGTTATTCAAAAAAGTATAGAAAAAAGTAGCGTTTTGAGAAAACGGCCGATAAAGAAAAATAAAATACTGACTTTATGAGGAAATGACGGTGACAAACATGCCCTGTATGGGAACAAATACGGTTTTGGGGGGTTCTTATGTGATGAAATAATTGTAGGAGAGGCTGAGGAAGCTAAAAATGCCTACAACTCAAATTCCATAATTTTTTTAGCCGAATTTTGACTTTGGGGGTGTAGCCCCCTCCCTTAAACATGTACTATTTCACCATCTCCGATAGGACCGAGCCAAACATTCTGTTCCTAACAAGAACACAACGTCGGGCCGACATGAGACTCGAACCCACGAACAATCCCACGATTCCGAGTCCTGCTGCCTCGTCACTAGATCGCCGACGTCACATCACCCAATACTGGGCTTGCTCTGACTGTTGCATCTTACAGAACGCTACCTCAGAATTACAATGTTCTATCTGATATTTTTTCCAGTTTTGAGTTACTAAGACCATGAGGTCAGAAACCAAATGTTTTATCTCCTCTATATCAAAATCGTTAGGTTATTCGGAGTCATTTTCAAGTTATTCAAAGAATTGCATTCGACAAAGTTTGACATAATGTGAAAATCAAAATTGTTGACGTCAAATTTTTCAAAATTTGGTACTGAGCAGATAAAACTTAGTAATTCTGGGGTAGCGAGAAAGCTTCAGAAAATAGTTTATACGGGGCTGAATTGGAGCAATCTTTTTGAAGTGTACGCATGTTATTTAAATATTTGTCTATTGCCCGATCGTTTCAGTACTTTTCTCCAAGAACATTACCATCGGGTGTTTTCTGAATGAAACTTCCACTGCACACAAAGACGGCATTTCCAGCAGCTGGGATTGGAAAAGGGAAACTCCGACCTCGTATTTCTGAGGTAAGTTAAAAAATGTCTTGTGTGCATGACGTCACGGCACGCATTAATTCCCCCAACAGAGAGTAGAAGTCCAGAATGTGCGCAGCAGCTCAAAGGAATTCCGAATAGAGGGCTAAACTTTACTCTTACCATAGAATTTTCCGGCTTTAGGTGCAAATGACTGTTCGTGTGTGTGTGCGTCGGTGTATTCTTGTATTCATACTAATCCTCCCTGAATTCTCTCTACTTTCCCCACCATAATTTTTAAAACTCTATCCGTACGTCGTGTTTTACTATCGTATCCATCCGATGTAGGGAACTCTGTGCCTCCACTTTCCACACTTTGAGTAGCAGTCAGTCAAAATGATTTTTTTAAAGAAATACTGAAAGTTCCAAAGAGATCTTCGTACTACAAGTATTCTAAGATGTGAAGAATACAACCCCGGGGGTAACAAAAAGACCCCAGGGCGTACGGAGACGGTTAACCAAGACCTATCCCCTCCCCCCTTCCCCCTGTCGCCTTCCTCTTCCTCCATCCTCCATCCCCCCTCCCCTTACCCCTTC
>NW_004797924.1:429529-431858 GCF_000002075.1 Aplysia californica | reverse complement strand
AATAACACACACACACACACACACACACACACACAAACACACACACATAAACACACATGCACACACATTATCTTCCCCCCTTAATCTCCAGACCCACGGCGGCGACATAAATTTACTTCAAAGCCTGAACTCAAAATCCCTCATAAAAAAAACAAGCACTGCGCTTCTTTGATTGGAAACGGGAGTTACATTATTTCAGGATAGTGCAAAGGTTTTAGAGTTCCGTTTTGCATCGAATCGAAAGATCGTCAACGCCTTGATCAAGGCTGTCTACTGTTTGGGGGGTATTTGTTTTTTGTTGATGTGCAAACAGTTGCCTTTGATTCTGATTAATCTTCTGCCGTGAAGGGAACGAAAGAAAAGTTTTGCAGAAATAAATGTTTCAAGGACGCCAAGACAGTGGTTTGTTGTAGTGCTAGGCGGACGAGTTCCCGATTATTGAGAGCTAGGAATCGTAGGAATCGACTCCGAACCCAATTCCTTATTTTCTAATGATGTGATTTTTTTCCCCGGTGGTTCCGAACGTCTTCAGGATTTAGGGTAACCTTGATTTCGGAACACTATGAAGCATCAACTTTTATTTTTCAAAAATAGATTCTTTGAAAAAAGAAAGTTTTCATGGTAAAACCGTTGGTTTACGTAAAAAGGAGAATGAACTTTACATCCGTAGTATTAATCGTGGGAATCCGTTCCGGAATCGACTCTTCGCCCAGCTCTAGTTTGCTGTGGGCCGACTTGTGAGTTAAGACATTCGCGGGAAAGTGGACATAATTTCGTGTGTCTGGAGGACATCGTAAGCGGACAAAAAAACAAACCAACACCACAGAAGCAAAATAAAACAACAGAGAAGCTTTTATGACAAATAAACAGTTTTCGCAAGATGACAGAGAAGCCACCGAATATGTTTCGGCATATGGGCGACATATTTTTTCGCTCGGCGCCGATCTTTCCGAGTGTAGAACATAAAGGGTATATATTATTTTCAGCGCGTGCAGATTGTTCCTCTGAACTAGATCTAGATTTGACAGGTTGGGCTTTACTTTAAGTGTCCTGTTGTGAACGACTGTCGTATTGTAAATTCCATCATGGTTTCTTCAAATATTAAAGAAGAAACGAATTGGCATGCACATGCTACTTACTTTAATTTTTGTTTTTACCTCAATGTTGATTTGCTTAAAATGTATCTCTTTTATCCCATACGGGGGACCGTTTGCATACAGCGGAAGCCAAGGCACTGTTCACGGTAAAATATTTTCCTCCAGAAATTTGCCTATACTTCCCCACTCTCTCTGCCTATCTCTCACTCACTCTCTCTCTCTCTTTCTCTCTCTTTCTCTCTCATCAAATATCTGACTAGATTTTGTCTACAACCTTTCCTTGTTGAGATAATGGTCAGTTGAAGAAGTCCCCAGTACAGCCCTATGACGTCACACATCCGGTGACAGCTCACTGACAGGGCACTCCTTTGCACAGAGCAGCGGCTTTCGGTGAGTAGGAATCAACATTAATTTACATTCCTATAAAATAAGCCGCCACCGATCCTGCAGATCGTTGCAGAGAGCAGGCCGTGTTTCTGTGCGCATGTAGAAATTGTGTAGACGGATTCCTAAAACTTACGGCGCCTAGTGGTCAGGTGACAGAAATCGGCCGCTTTTGTGTTTTCCCACTAAGAAGTAAGAAAAGGACATGTACAGAGACACGGATTCTTTCCTTTGTTCGCCTGTGACTCCATCCATGCAACACATCCACCTGCCTGTAGTATCGCACAGTTCACATTGGAAATATGGTTTCCAAAATGCTAAAAATCAAGTCAGTTTTTAAGTTTTAATTTACGAATAATGTAGAAATATTTTGCTATTACAATTATCCAATTAAAAAAAAAAAAAATACTGAGTAAAATATAAGAATCTCATCGGGCTATTTATATAAAACGAAAGACTTACACTTGCAAAATCTAGTTTCTGAATTGTTAATATCTATATTCTAACAATCTTGTTTAACTTATTGACTGTTGGAAAGCGGAATCGTGCTGTAAATATGCTCATTTTTTTGTTTTTACAAGTCAGGCAGAATAAAAACGTTTTGTTATGGGGAGACAGTGTTTTCTGATATGGCGCTAGGCCTACAACTTCCAAAACAATTACACGAAAAGATATTGTGAGTTTATCTTAGTTTCAAAATCTCAAACGCCAACTAATCCGTTGTTATGGACGGCCTATAGTAAGAACATCAAAAACGATCTGAAAATAAGATTTAATAGTACCCCATACCATCTCTATCTCTCTCTTTCTCTCTCTCTCTTTCTCTCTCTCTCTCTCTCTCTCTCTCT
>NW_004797924.1:427041-428325 GCF_000002075.1 Aplysia californica | reverse complement strand
TAAATAGATAGACGCTATATTGTAAAAAAAATAATGTACGATTAACTTACTATAATTATATCTAAAATTTTTGTTTGTTTGAGTAAAGAGCACATCGGCACAATAATGGCCATTGAGTGCTAGAAAAAGGTGAGACAGACAGACAGACAGACAGACAGACAGACAGACATAAACAACAGAAGGAAAGTTAAGAAGTAGGACCCTTCCACTGGCGCCCTCCAAACTCCCGCTATTATACATTAATTAAGAATCGTTATCTTCATGAAGGGCTAGATCTGGAGGCCAAACTTTGGGGGCTGTTTTCTAGGAAATTTCACCTGAGACAAACATGGGCGGTCATGGCTTTCCACTCACTTCTCTGCTCAGATGCTCTCACAAAATATTGTATTATAATATTCCTGGTCTTTCACCAATGATCATCTGCTCAAGTTCTCTAAGTAAATAGATCTATTTTTTGGTCTACTCCTCCCGAATTTTCCATCTAAGTAGGTGGTTGTCTAGTGCTCTGGTGTGGTTTGCTCCTTCTTTCCTATCAATAATATATCATCTTTATCTTCCCTTCTTCTTTTTAATGTTTCATTACTCTCTTGTAACGCCTCTAATCTTCTGGCGCTCATATGACCTTATACAGTTTCAAGCGCCGTAAAACCTCTACTAAAACTAAAACTTACTTTCCTTCTAGTTTGCCTCATATTCTCTCTATTACACTCGGAAGACAAGAAATTTTATTCAGGTATGGCAGAGAACCGGCTTACAGTGTAGAGCAAGAAGTTACCCCAGAACGACAAAGAAAGTTCTATCTGCTCAGTACATAGTTTTGAGAAATTTGAAGAAAAGAAAATTCAGTTTCTAAATAATTCAAGGTTTTTCGAATGCAATTCTTTGAACATCCTGATAAAGACTCCGAATAACCTTACAATGTTGATAGGACAGATAAGACATCAATTGGTTTCTGACTCCATGGTTTTAGCAACTCAAAACGACCAAAACTGTCAGATAAAACTTTGTAATTCTAAGCTAGCGAAGAGTTAAAGTGATGGACACTACTTTGCATTGTGTATTTTAAACAGAAAAAAGCCCAAACAAATTAAAAAAAGGAATAGATAATAAAATAAATAGATAAAAATAAATTACACAAACCCCAAAAATCAGAACAAAGTAATTCTTATTAGTAAATACAGCTGAACCAGAGACACGCAGTTGTTGGGTGCCGCTGTACAACGCCTTTTTAAAAGCTGGGCTTGTCGTACTCAAGAACACACTCTTCCCTCCCTCCCTCCCTCC
>NW_004797924.1:425603-426940 GCF_000002075.1 Aplysia californica | reverse complement strand
CCCCGCCCCCAATCATGCCGAAAAAGCCTAAAAGACCCACCCCAAAACACACTTAACTTTTTTATGAAATAACATAATTGCCACTGTTTGATATTATATTTGTGTGAGCAAAAACTCATAACCCCCTAATTGACCACTGGAGTTTCGTATCCTTTTTTAAGACACTGTTGATTTCACATATTTTACTTAATGATCATTTCTTTTCTTTTCTTTTTTTTCAGAAACTTGTGAGTACAGAAAAATGTATCAGAATTGAATGTGTACCCATCCATACCAACAAATGGGAAGACAAAACTTCAACTGAAGATAATACACAGACAAGAAAGAGCTATCACAAATAGATTTACATTCATGAGCTTTCTACTGTATCATTAACTAATTGCACGCTTGAATGCGCGCTGTTCTGACATTCATATATAAATTTTTGCAATTCTGTTTTCTTTTCTGAAACTGAAACGTATAAAGACAGGCAGCAACATACATAGATTCTACTGTGAGATACATGGTCGCTTTTAAGGACAAGCGGGCTAACCCAGATTTCCGTGGTATCCAGAAATCTTGACCAACACCAAAAGTGGGCATTGCTCTACCTGTAAGAGAAGTTTGGTGTCATTTGTGTGTATATTTGTTTGATTATAGAGAAAAGTCTCCTCGTTTTTTAAAGAAACTGAACAAGGGGCAAAAACTTTTCCTTTGATTTTCTCAAAACAGCATATTATTTCGGGATAGCCCCCTTGTGCTTAAAAGCGACCACATGTACTCGAATCCGTGTTTCTGATCTGTGTGTGTTGGTTAAACATGTGCTGCTACTTTGACTGTGGTCCTCTGTTGATCAGGCATTATAAAAATTATGTGTCCCTTCACGTCATTAAGTAGTTAAGCTCCTGCTTGGGATTATAACACCCTCCCTTCCCTTCCCTCCCTCCCCCTAATACTCTCCCTCTCCTTCCTCCACTTCCTCCCCTCCCTCTCCCCTCACCTCTCCTCCCCTCCTTCCCCTCTCTCCCCTCCCCTTCCTCCCATCCCTCGCCCCTCACCTCCCCTCCCCTCCTTTCCCTTCCTCTCCTCTATCTCCTCTTCTCCCTCCCCCTCCACTCCCCTCACTCCCCCGGAGCGGCAATATCTGTGTGGGGAAAACAATGATACGTCGATACAGGCTCTATGTCACCACAAGGGAAAGGTTAAATAATTAAATGGATTGACAGAAGTCTTCCAGTGAGAGAGAGACAGAGAGAGAGAGAGACAGAGAGAGAGAGAGACAGAGAGAGAGAGAGAGAGAGACACACACACACACAAACACACAGAGAGAGAGACAGAGACAGAGATAGAGAGAAAGA
>NW_004797924.1:423671-424796 GCF_000002075.1 Aplysia californica | reverse complement strand
GAATCACCAGCGGAGCATTAAAATGTGTAACTTTGTAATCACCAGCGGAGCATTAAAATGTGTAACTTTGTAATCACCAGCGGAGCATTAACATGACGTGAAACATTGTAATCACCAGCAGAGCATTAACATGTGTAACTTTGCTTTGCCATTAATTAATTTAATTAATCAGAAACCCACTGCTGACAGCTACTGTGTGGTCGGTTGATACGCAAGAAATAAAAATGCGTTTCATGGGATCATCTCTGGAAAAAAAGTGTTTCATCAGATCACAATGGAAATAAATACGTTTTAACAATTTATCTAAAATCCTACTTTAATTTTTTAAAACTAGTCACAACTAATCTTTCATATATTGATATCTCAAGATGGTTTTCAACATGTATAATTCACTAGTGGAATAAAAAAAAATTGTCCCACCAAAATGGAAAATTGCGTTTTTTCAGATCACAGCAGTACCATGATCTGATGAAACACATTTTTTATCTGCGTATCGACCATCCGTCTAAAGCGCATGATCTGGTTCTGTTGGTTACTGTGTCAGGCCAATGAACACACCCTGAAGACCTCTGGTCAAACGACACATTTCCATGCGTGACATTGTGGTGAACACCCTCAGAGCTCACGGGATGTCCCTCCGACAGACCACTCGCCTTGCTGCAGACAGACGCCTGTGTCTCCCCGCAACACCCCCCGGTAAAAGCAGAAGGAATAAAAGTAAAGTAAGTAAAGTATATTGTGGTGAAATCCAGCGTTCGTCAAAAAGATATCGAAACACCAGCTTTTTTCCGACGGTTTGCCAATATTTATTGGGTTGTTGTTTTTTAATGTTTTGGCTCAACACATTTTATCTCCGTTTCATAACACATTTCTGTGCTGATTTTTTCAAAAATGAAAAGCGTTAATTAAAGGCACAAATCTTGTAAATTTTCAGTTTCCAAAAACTCCATGCTTTGGAAGTCACCAAACTTTGACGGCCATTTTCTTGCTAATTAGGTAGAGAAAGAGGGAGATGGAGACAGGCAGCCAGACAGACAGACAGACAGACAGACAGACAGACAGTAGTAGTAGTATAAGGTTTTACGGCGCTCGCAACTGCTAAGGTCATATGAGCGCGCGAAACAC
>NW_004797924.1:420272-421416 GCF_000002075.1 Aplysia californica | reverse complement strand
CCCCCCCCCCCCTTCCCCAACACACAAACCAAAAAAGTCTCCCAAAACAAAATAACAAACTAAAACACGACATCCACATTGTTTTGAAGTCCTATCGCTATATCGCTATTTAAAGCCTCCACCTCCCCGCCCCACACACAAATTTAAACCTGACTCCTTCCTGTCTCATCCCATCGACCTATCTGGACTTACAGCATAGTCTGTTCATTGTTCAAGGTTTTTTTTCAATCGAAAATAGAAAGAATGCCGGTAATGAGGCTGAACAAAAGAGCCAAGGCTAAATTCACCAAACAAAAGGTTTGGGATGGAAATACACGGTGGATCATGGGGAATATGACGGCTTTTTGCATTCGCGCTCTTTAAAAGTTGCAGTTACTATTTCTGTCGAAAGTGGATCATCTTATTTTCATCTAGGGGCTATTTTGAGCGCAACTTTTTTGTTTTTTGTTTTGTTTTGTTGTTTGTCGTCCCTAACACACCATGTTTACACTTTTCCTGTACAACTCAGCTCCTTCCTATTATCCTTTCTCTACTTTATGGAATTTCCCATAGTATCTTTGCACTTTTGGCGCCTTATTTTCTTCAAAGAGACAATAGAACACAACATAATTATAGCTTTTCAGAGGTTAGATTTTTTTTACAGGAAAAAAAGGGGTATGGGGCGGAAGGTAACAATTGATATTTTAGATCCACCTCATCTCACTGCACAACGTAACAATAGATTTCGTTTGCTCAGTTTGTTATATTTGATTATACGCCAAATGCTGAGGTTCGAATCTGATACGCCAAATGCTGAGGTTCGAATCTGTGTTTGTGTTGAGTTTCTAAACCCATTTTGTCCAAATAAATTTAACATTCCGACTTGTTTTACCTGATACATGCAGCGTTCTTTGATTTCCAGAATGATTTTTTTTCCTTGTATGTGTTTTACGGCTCTCGCAACTGCATAAAGTCATATGAGCGCGCGGGACACACCAAACATTTTCAATCGGTAGGAAATTTTAAATTTTGCCCGGGAAGCGGCCGAAGCCTACTCTTATCGATTTTAGACCACCACGGGATCTTTAACGTGCGCAACTTGCACAATGGCCCTCCGAGATTTTTCGCCCTTGTCCGTGAAGGCTAGATGTAGATCGTTCCTACC
>NW_004797924.1:418717-420172 GCF_000002075.1 Aplysia californica | reverse complement strand
TTCTCTACTTTGTGGAATTTCCCATAGTATCTTTGCACTTTTGGCGCCTTATTTTCTTCAAAGAGACAATAGAACACAACATAATTATAGCTTTTTAGTGTAGGAGAGGAACGACAAAAATACTGGAAGAAAGGAAAAAATTGCAAAAGAAACAAAAAGTATTGGGATGTACATAAAATTAGGTCACTTTCAACATATCAAAAATGTACATTCACGCATTAATGGGAAATGCTATTTTTAGCTCATGACGTCACCGGGGTCAACTTTATAAAAATATCTATAAGAACATGGTCATGTCGCACCTCGTTTGAAAGCTCGACAAAAATGCTGTTTGATTATGTGGTATTGAAAAAGCTTGGAGGCCAAAGAGGAACACAAACACACCAAATGGAATTTCACAGCAGTAGATCGTGCACGTTCATCATGTCCGGTATTTCAAGAGTATTTCCTTGCGATTTCTTAAATCTGCCAGAATATTTCAGAGGTTTTATTTTTTACAGGAAAAAAGGGGTATGGAGCGGAAGGTAACAATTTATCTTTTAGATCCACTTCATTTCACTGCACAACGTAACAATAGATTTCGTTTGCTCAGTTTGTTATATTTGATTATACGCCGAATGCTGAGGTTCGAATCTGTGTTTGCGTTGAGTTTCTAAACCCATTTTGTCCAAAAAAATTTAACATTCCGACTTGTTTTTCCTGATACAAGCAGATTCTTTGATTTCCAGAATGATTTGTTTTTCCTTGTATGTGTTTTACGGCGCTCGCGACTGCATAAAGTCACACGAGCGCGCGGGACACACCAAACATTTTCAATCGGTAGGAAATTTTAAATTTTGCCCGGGAAACGGCCGAAGCCTACTCTTATCGATTTTAGACCACCACGGGATCTTTAACGTGCACAACTTGCACACTGGCCCTCCGAGATTTTTCGCCCTTGTCCGAGAAGGCTAGATGTAGATCGTTCCTACCAGAAGATCACGAGTGTGGCTGAAAGGTAGCAGTAAGAAGAGCCAAGGAGTAGCAGTAGAAAGGCTGTAGAAAGAGTCAGGGGCCCTGAGGAGAGGGAAAAGGGGGTGAGGGGGTAGGGGCAAAAAGTGGAGACGAAAGCAGACGACAGAGAGCAGGGAAAAAGGTGAAAGGAAACAATTTTAGAGAAGAAAATTTTTCGGTCGCTACCCGGATTCGAACCCGGGACTTTTGAATGAGAGGCGAACACCTTAACCTCTAGGCCACGAGAGCCCCCTCCGAAATGATTATATCAATAATGACAGAAATAACAAAATATGTGTGTATATAGTATATTTCCACTATTAATTAAAAGATCAGGACAAAGACGAAATTCCCCAATAAAAAAGAAACAAAGAGAAAAAGAAAGAAAAATCAGAACGTAACAAAGAAATCGTCAACCTCAAACAGTAGTAGTTGTGTTACGACGCAGTGGAATGAGGCGCT
>NW_004797924.1:415616-418217 GCF_000002075.1 Aplysia californica | reverse complement strand
CTCTCTCTCTCTCTCTCTCTCTGTGTGTGTGTGTGTGTGTGCGTGTGTGTGTATGTGTGCCCCCCTTCTCTCACTCTCTCTCTCTCTCTCTCCTCTTGCCCGGGCTGAGCAGGATACACCATCCCAGCAGAAATACCAAGATACTCATACTCATTAAAGCATTCTTCCCCCCTTGAGTCGAACTCAGATCGATTGTGCAAGACAGCGAGGTGCTTCACTTCTACACACAAGACGCTAGTGCATATACTGAATGCTTTCCCCACAATAATGAACAACGAACCCTTTGTTAGTGGAAATATGGGCAACGATTATCGTTCGCTTCGACATGAGATTTCCACATTTGGGACTGCCGTCGCTGTCTCGAGAATGGCCGCTTTGTCAGGTGTGTGACATTGCAGCTCTTGCCTCCCACGATCCTCGAGTCCTCTTGAGGAAGACAGAAATAACAGCGGAAAGCAACGTTAAAAGCGTTGTTTCGGGTTTTTGACATTTTCTCCAAAATCACGAGCGGTAAAACCGAAGTATCAGAACCACTTCACTCACTATGTCGTAATAATTTCTTTTTAGGATCGGAAATGACCAAGTTGGCCTCTTCATACTTGCTCACTTGGTTTCACGCTCGGCTTTGGAGCGGACGGTTCTGGTTCGAAACAACAGCCGAGGATTCTAGAACTCAGATTTCTTGTAGAGTTTTCGCCGGTTCTCAACCCTTTCTTATCGGAAATGAACTTTAGATTCAGAGATCTGTCTCTCCTTTTACAATTTTTTTTTTTTAAGTAGCGTTGAACCCTTACACTTACTCACTAGAGATCAAGATACCTACTCTTGCAACGTATTGGGAGGCTAAAGTATATACTAGTATGCAGTGATTGAGATTAAGCCATAACGTACTTTGTTTCTGCAGAAATGTGAAAAAATCTACTTTCACAACATGCGGGTGGTTGGCGGGTGCTCTGGTGTGGTTTGCTCCTTCTTTCCTATCAAACATCTATCGCCCTTATCTCTCCTCCTTTTTTGAGTTTGTTACTCTCTTGTAACAATTCTAATCTTCGCACTTATATGACCTTATTGTGTTGCAAGTGTCGTAAAACTCTTACTAAAACTAAAACTAACTTTCACCACAAACATCACGATCACTAAAGCTGAGGTTTAAAAATCAATTGAAGGATTTATGCAAACCACAACAACATTAACTTTGCTAGCTAATTTTTTTGTGTTTAGTATTTTCCCCTAGATTTGATTTATTCCAGTGGCACACTTTTGGTTTAACGAGCTAGTCAATAATCAAGATTACATACGTCCTCAACACTGACCAACATCGAGCCACGGCTGTGAAGTAGCGTAAAGATGTCCTCAACAGCTACATTGTCCAAGAGTGCTGCTTTTGGGGGTTCGAACACGGGCCAGTCGCATCGTTGTTATGTATGGCAGCATTCTATTTGTCCGCAAGTTCATGGGGTGTTTAAGTAACAAACCGCGCTATGCTAGCCATCAGTTTAATGTTGTAGAAGCTACTTTATCTGTAAAACGTTCATGGAAGGCAAACGAGGCAGAGGTAGACCAACGTTAATATACTTAGAAAACCTGAACAGATGGGAAACGGGGATGGACCAGGATACTACTGTTTTTAGAACATCCAGATAGAGGAATCATGGACCAACTATGATTTCTTGTATCTGTTTCAACTCTGGCGCTCTAAGAACCTCATTTTGTGATATTGATGATGTGCTCTTTTGATAACGTTCCTTCTGAATTGAATCGTTCGCCTGACGAATTTTGGCTGGAGTATACGACTAAACATGCTGTATCGTTCACTGTGGCGTTCTTAAACAGTCTAAACTGCGTACCCATTTGTCCGACCAGTCGTTAGAGTAATACGGGGTGCCCACTACGGCTGGATCGGGCCGATTGCCAGACTCGATCGCCTGAAACTGAAAACAAACAAGTTTGTTTTTTAGTTGACGGAGTCGGGCGATCGGCCAATCCCATTCGTAGTGGGCACCCCGTATTACATTCGATCCAAATCGATAGGGTTATTGTCGCATGATGGAGGGACATCTCACGGCACCTCCCTAGACCACAATCTATCAGATGGCAGCAGAAAGACGTATTCAAACTTTTCTTCCCTTCTTCCCATGACACTCAATAAAAAAAGAGGACAAACGGATGATAAAGTGAAAGTAAAGAAAATTTTCATCATTCTTGCTACTGTTCAACTACGATGAATGTGAAATCATTATCATCAAACGGCGAGCGGCACTAGAACCTCTGAATTATTTTCCTTACACGGGGTGTCCATTACGGCTGAATCGGGCTAATCGCCCGACTCGATCGCTTGAAACTGAAAACAAACACGTTTGTTTTTTAGGCGATCGAGTCGAGCGATCGGCCCGATCGACCGATTCTAGCCGTAGTGGGCACCCCGTAAAACACGTTCGTTTTAGAGGCGATCCCAGCCGTAGTGGGAACCCCCTATTACGCACCACCTTTCTCTCAAGCAAACCAAAAGAAACGAGTCGTGTTTGACTTCACCTTGAGCTCGCTCGCTTTCAACTTAGTAGAATCTATTTTATGATCCAAGGATTTTCTCTCTCTCTCTCT
>NW_004797924.1:401902-409402 GCF_000002075.1 Aplysia californica | reverse complement strand
GGTGCTTTTGCACTTTGAAGGAGTGACAGACGAGGCACTCTTAGGCCCATTTGCAAACCCGTTTGCGTAGATCTTACCAAACGAACTTTTGAGAGATGAATTTGACCGTTGCTTTTCTTCCTGAGTGTGAGAGGTTGTGCATGGCATCAAACATTTGCCTCTGAAACTGTGGAGGCACTATCGGTCTTGGATGCCCAGTGGAGATATCGCAAAGTAGTTCTGGGCCTCCTGGTTCTGTAGGTACAGACGCCACGCGTAAGCTCGTTGACGCCGTCTCAAGTGCCTGTATGCTTTCATTGTCCCGGGTTGTAGCCATGGCCTTGTAGTCCAAATTGAGTGTGACCTGAAGAATGGACCGAGACAAAAAGTCTGCAACAACGTTGGCTTTACGTGAGATGTGCTGCACTTTGGTAGTAAATTCAGAAATGTAAGCGAGCTGACGTTGTTGGCGTGCGGACCACGACTCAGAAATCTTGGACATAGCAGCCGTCAAGGGATTGTGGTCGGTGAAAGCCGTAAAGCATCTGTATTCTAGCATGAAACAAAAATGTCTGACAGCCAAGTAGAGGCCGAGTAGTTCGCAGTCCTACTGCTTGGTCTGAAGGGTCGGTAGTCAATGCAATTTCGGCATCGGCCTGGGGGTGAGAGAGCATGGTAGCTGTTGCGAGTTCTCGCTTGCTTTGCTGGAAGGCTTTGGACATTCCTTGAGACCAAAAGATTGACCTTCGTCCTGCTTTCAAAGCATCATACAGTGGGGTCATAATCTCCAACAATACTTGGCATAATAAAATGTTACCATCGTTTCATCCCTAGCGCGGCAGGTGACCGTGTTGGGTTGCGGGAAGTCTTCTATGGTCCTGACCTTATCAGGAAGAGGTGTTGATCCCGAGGCTGTGACACGGTGACCAAGGAAATCGATCTAAAACATTCTTCCCAAACCAGTTGAGTTGAACAGTGCAGTTGCTCTTTCCGTATTTGAAAGGCCGTAAGTGTACAGGAGAAAACGTTTTATAGACTCGTATGTGTTTGTTGTTGGGGGGTTCATAATGATTGACTGCGCCCCAGTGGCTGTGTCGTTGTCCAAGACGGCAACGACATGGAAATACTTTGTTTCATTTTGGTTGATTCCTCGGATAGCGCACTGTGCTTCCGGAATTCCATTTGAGCGAACCAGGCCTCAGGGCCTGATGTTCAAAACGTCGGAAGTTTAATTGCAACAGCACTTACTTGGCAGCTGACCATTGTCGTTGTAGCTGCACAGGAATAATCCAAAGAATTTCACAAAATTTCACTGAGTCACTGGTTTGAGTGGCTCGTCGGGGTCACCAATGTGGGAGGGGCACACTCCTTACCGTGTGTCTTGTCCCGTGTGTAGTTGTCAACTTGAATGGCCGACAAGTTGGGCGGCTGGTTAGCTCCTTGTGAATCCCGCTCAGCTCCCCGATCAGTCATGAGTTGTCTTGTCGGTGTGAGGCCATTGTCTACATGTAGGCCCGTGGCCGCTACAACAGTATCTATCCGGAGACAGACCAATTAAAATGCTGTGTGCCTCTGTACCAAGTAAAAACAAATCTGGGGAGTTACAGGGGGGGGGGATGCCCCCTGTTTTAAACCATAATTTGATATTTTGCGGTTAGGTTTAAAGTTTTCTTGAAAATAATTGATTTGAGAGAATGTTAGTGGCTATATGTGTGATCTGTAGCAAACAATGCGCAGTTTGACCCCCAAAAGCAGTGCATCTGGGTGCATGAGTACGTCTCCGAATAGTTCCTGGGTGCTCGCAGATACGTCTCCGAATATCTTCTGCCCTCCTGGCTGCGCCATCAGTCTTATTCTATCTTTACCACGTAATCTGTCGTTATAAGGATTATAACGGGGTTCAACTGGGGACATTCCAACATTATTTCTTTTTTTTTAAACGTACCCTGTTAATGAATTTAATTTACAAAGAAAACATTACAACCAGAATAACAAAAGAAATTACAGAAACTCAAAAATGTGCAGAAAAAAAGTCTGGAAGCATACAAAATGATGTTTTATTTTGGTGCTGATGAAGAGGTGATGGGGAAGAGCGAATTTCCCCCTGCTCTCAGATTAATAATATTAATCTCCTTGCCAGCCGGCCTCATAATAACTGCGCTGTTTTACCATCATCATCTCCCTTCTCAGGGGTTTCCCATCTGCGCCGTGTAATGATTCTGTACAAACCTTGAGCGACGACATGGAAACGAAATGATAATATTTTCCTTCTTTTCTTTTTCGTTTTGTATCCTATATCGTGGAAGGCAATTAAAATCAAATGATGTAGTGCTTGATGAAGCCCACGTGAGACGCTCACAGTTAAAAACAATTTTTAAAAAAACGACAAATGCAGTTTTTGGGACACCTGAGTAGACGTAAGGGTCTATAACTTCTAGCTCTCACTGGCAAAACTGAAGGCAAACGAGGCAGAGGTAGGCCAAGAGCAACCTACTAAGGGAACTTAAACTAATGGGTAACGAGGAAAGATCAGGGAAACGTAGCTTTTTCAAGAGCATCCAAGCAAAGAAATGAATGAAGAACCGTGATCGCCGATGTCTGTCGCAGATCTGGCACTGGACATAATGATCCTTTCGCATCCCCATTCAAGCAGGAGATCTTCAGAGGAAGAAACCCCTTCCATCAAGTGTTTCGACCTTAACTACCTGACACTCAGAGGGGGGCCGGGCCACACTCAGGCCATGACTCCCAAGTGCTCCCCTGCAATTTCAGTTTTAATAAGGTTTTACGACGCTCGCAACTGCATTAGGCCATATGAGCGCCAAGGGGTGGATGTCAACTGAGAAGTACAAACGGGGGAATCGGGCTTACTCTGCTCACCTCTCTTACCTCAACAGCACAAAGTCTGCTTCGACTACCAAGGCACCCTGGAAATAACAGTTCTCAAGAGAGTGACAAACATACAAAAGAAGTAGAGAAAAAAATGAAAATAGTAAGGATGAGAAAAGAAAAAAGCAACAGTTCCCCCTCTGCCGTTCCGGCACAGTATGAGCCTGACATTGATAAATCAGCCCATTTACAATTCTACTGCGCAAAAGAGCATGCTAATATCCCCCCTTTGGGAATGGCCTAAAGACAACTTCAGCCAGTTGCACTCTTAAGTTATTGTTTTTGTAAGGTTGACGACAGCAGTGGCGATGCTGATGCAAATGTAGAAGCTGCTTCTACTTTGGTAATGTCTGTAAGTCTGTGACGCGTCGATTGACCCACTTCGGGACTCTCAAGACAAGACCGTTGACGCACCTGCCAGGCTGTGGACAATTATTCTTCACCTTACAGGAAATAAACGGAGCTATTAGACAACATGTTTAATGTTTTCCGCCCACCTGGTAATCGAAATTGAAGTCTTAGTCTTGCAGAACGAAGAACCTTTCCTTTCTTGCCCAGATGTAGAGAGGGAAGAAAGGGGAAGGAAGGAAGGAATCATTCTGTCTCTCCACCTACACCCTGACCTCCACTTTTCTCTCGCCCCTGTGCGCAATTCCCATGAGACTAGGGACCATTAACACTAAGTAGCTAATTAAAGAACTCTCCTACAGAAGCTGCTTATTATGTCCATGCTCACTAATGGCGTCAGACGGCGAGGTAACATTAATTACTCAAGCGACACTAACAGTTTTTCTCCCCAGCCCCTGAAAATAAGAAAAGTGAAAAGTACATGAAAATCTACCAGACATGTCTTCAGAGTTCACCAATCTGAGAACATGGATAAAAGTGGGAGGCATCGTGGTGAAATCAGACACTCGTCAACGTAGTGAAATGGAAGAAACACACATTTTCCCGCACGCCCACTGGCCAATTGCTACCGACATTTTTTTTTTTTTGGTTTTCGGCATAACGCTTTTTTGTACCCATATAAAGAATTTCTGTTTGTTTGCTTTTTATCTACACAGCAGAAACGTTCATCAAAGACACAGAAATGTTAAGTGCAGTTCCCAAGGACACTCACAGCTTTGGAAATCAATATCGCTAAATTTTATCCCAGACACCAGGCGACCCCCACTTCTAGCTGTCAATCGCAAATGTCTCGCCTTTTATTTTAAAAAAAACACATTATGGTGGGAATTTTTGTCGTCAAAGCAAAGGAAATGAAGAGGCTTTAAGATTATAACAAATATCTCCTTGAAATGTTGAAAAAATAGACCAACACCTGATTCCACCGCGACGAGACAAAAATAGAAACCATTAGCCTTGGTCAAGTCTCGGGGTCTGTTTTGCTGAGACAAGCAATCTTCAAACCCTCTCGATCTGACATTCTCTCCTTTTGGTCCTTCAGCCAGACAACTCCACGTTTGTTAGGGGCTCTCGTGGCCTAGAGGTTAAGGTGTTCGCCTCTCATTCAAAAGGTCCTGGTTTCGCATCTGGTCAGCGACGGAAATTTTTCTTCTTTAAAATTGTCACCTTTCACAACCTTTCCAGCTCTTTAAGCCTAGTGGTTAGGCAGGCGGACTCGTAATCGTGAGATTGCGGGTCGGGTGTACGAGCGTCAGCTCGACCCGACGTTGTGCCCTTGAATAACCTCTTAAATAACCTAATAGTGTTGATAAATAGTGTTGTTGTTAAACCTATACCATTTCAACATTTCAACAGCTCTTTAACATTGTTCTGTCATCTGCTTTCGTCTCCACTTGGTGCCCTACCTCCTCACCTCCTTTGCTCTCTCCTCTGGGATCCTGACTCTTTCTGCAGCCTTTCCACTGTTACTCCTTGGCTCCTTCTTACTGCTGTCTTCAAGCCACGCTCCTGATCTCATGGTTGGTAAGATCTAACGCCTAGCCTTCTCAGAAAAGGGCAAAAAATCTCGGAAGTCGCGTGTCCAAGTTGCGCACGTTAAAAATCACTTGGTGGTCCAAAAGCGAAAAGAGTAGGCTGCAGCCGCCACCGGCGCAAAATTCAAAATTTCTTACCAACTAAAAGTGTTTGGTGTGTCCGTATGCACTTTCCAGCGCCGTAAAGCACTTACCAAAAAAAAAAACTACAACAAACAAACAAACCAACAAACATAACACGTTTGTTGTTCAGTTTATTTTCCCCAAGTCTGTTCTGAGCGAGAAAGCAGACATGCAACAAAGCGAAGGCCGTTGTGTTAAAACAAGCAACATTAAAATAATTGTTGCGAGTCTCGTCTCATGACCCTAATCTTTATGACGTGTACACTTCAAGGGTATTCTTTATGCTAAAAACACATTTTAAGGAAAATTCAACAGCCTAATCGGACGACAATTTACTATGTTTAGTTATTCCTTCTTGTTTAATTTGTTAGTTATTGTGCACATTAAAGGAGTGTTTAATGATGATGTAATTTTTCACTGGTCAATGTATCCCCTCTCACCCCCACCTCTTCCCTTTTTTTACTTGGCAATTCTATTAAAATAGGACTAAGAAAGTGGCGATGGATGGGACACACCTTCAGAAAGCCCAGCGGAAACATTACAAGACAGTCGCTGCAGTGGAACACACAGGGAGCACGAGGCAGGGGTAGGCCACGGGAGATGTGTGGAAAGTGACATGGGAGAGATGGAGCTCACTTGGAACGAGCTTGGAAGGATGGCCCAGGACAGAGATAAATGGAAGGAGTTTGTATGTGGCCTATACCCTGCCAGGGGTGGAAGACATTGATGATGATGATGATGATGATGATGATGATGATGATGATGATGATGATGATGATGATGATGATGAGGAGGAGGAGGAGGAGGAGGAGGAGGAGGAAGAGGAGGAGGAGGAGGAGGAGGAGGAGGAGGAGGAGGAGGAGGAGGAGGAGAAATTCAAGACGTGAGTTTAAGGCCATATTTACAGGATGCTGAACTTGTGTTAGTGGTAGGGAATTATTTTGTTGTGAGAAAAAAAGAAAGAGACCATGTTAGTGTGGAGCAACATAACAAGACAATTAGCTTTTGTGTTACATCGCGGATGAATCAGGCGCTCGTCAATTTTTGGGGGCATTTTGAGGTATTGATATAATCTTAACCTTGTTCATTTATCTTATTTTCGGGGAGAAAATACCCATCTATCTTGAACAGAAGTCCAGATATTTGCGATTGAAAGAGGTGGAGGTCGCCTGTTGTCAGAAGTAAAATTAGCGAGAAAATGGCCTCCAAAGTTTGGTGACTTCCAAAGCTAAAGAGTCCTTGGCACCAGCAAATTTACTTCCTCTTTTTTTTTGGGAGGGGGGTGCCTTTTTTAACGTCTTTCAGTAAAAATCACGCATTAATGCGTTTTGAACTGGCAAAAAAAGATGTTGAGCCAAAAAAAAACCCAAAAAAATTCGATAAAATTTGCCAAACGGGCAGAAAAATGCCAAACATTTTGTTTATTTCATTATTTTGACGAGCGAGTGATTTCACCACAATGCCTCACATTTCCCAATATAAATGTTGCTTTAATTTAAAACATTTTTTTTAAACCCATTAAAAAACAACACCAGAAAATCCCGAAAAAAACAGATGACTCCTTCCCCTCCAACCTCTGCCATCTCCCTAAGGTCTCTCTATTACTCTATCTCTCTTTCTCCCTTTCTCTCTCTCTCTCTCTCTCTCTCTCTCTCTCTCTCGCGCGCGCGCGCGCTTTCTCTCTCTCTCTTCTCTCTCGCTTTCTCTCTCTCCCTCTCTCTCTCACTCTCTCTCTCACTCTCTCTCTCACTCTCTCTCTCACTCTCTCTCTCACTCTCTCTCACTCTCTCAACCTCTCCCTGAGTCTGTCTCTAAGTATCTCTTCATATCTCTCTTTCAATTCCTCCCTATGTCTCTATCTTAACTCTCCCTCTTTTCCTCTCTCCTCACCTCTCTCTCTCTCTCTCACCCTTTCCCTCTCTCTCCCTCTCTCTCTCTCTCTCTCCCATGTCTATATCCACCTCTCATTTTAAAATATACACCAGTGTATTTGTATGTGTGTGGGGTGGGGGTTGATTAGGTGAAGGCATGTTTGCACAACTGAGCAAGTGCATGAGAGGGAGAGGCAGAGAAAAAGAATGAGAAAGAGAAAGTGAGGAGATAAACGAGAGAAAAAGAGTGACGTAAAGAGAGAGGGAGAGAGAAGAGAGACAGCCAGAGAGGGGGAGAAAGAGAAGGGAGAGACAGAGACAGAGACTGAGGGAGAAACGGGGAGAGAGAGAAAGAGAGAGAGAAAGAGAGAGAGAGAGAGAGAGAGAGAGAGAGAGAGAGAGAGAGAGAAATAGAGTGCCTGTTCATCTCTCAGCAATCATGTATTAATTGGTTCCGAACAATCTGATCGTAAGGCTGAACTCCGGTCCATGAAAACAAAATGTAAAAAAATATATCACAATTATTAACGAGATATAGATCTATTATTATTATTTTTACTGTTAAGCAGAGCAAAAATAATCGTGAGATCTGTCTTTGTTTTGGTGACTTTCCTTCAAGCGACAGGAAACGATCGTATTACAAAAGCTCCTTCACAGTTTAAAAAAGGTTAGGGTGAGGGCGGTCTGATGGAGGGAGG
>NW_004797924.1:398810-401028 GCF_000002075.1 Aplysia californica | reverse complement strand
TCTCTCTCTCTCTCTCTTAATCTTTTCTTCTAACTTTCTGTTTTCCCAAGTATGATAAAGCTCTGTTTTCGAACAACTTACCGTTGTGATCTAACAATGGTACAGACACCATAACGCAGAACCAAACTTGTTAGATGAAAATACAGTTGTATTTGGCATGAAGTTTTTTTTTTATTACAGAAAAACCTCCTTCTCTCACTATGGTGCATGACATCAATTCGCAATCATCCCACTAACCCTCTCTCCATAACAACAAGTATGATTTTGATTCAGATAAAAGCATGGGAGGAAAAAATCTTCCGTAAAAGAAAGAAGAAAATACACGGTAAATTGCACCTAGTTACGACTCATTCTTCACTGACTCCACCACCAGCGCAATGAGGGGTGAGTGTTGTGTTGTGTGGGTATGTTCCGAGCGATAGCTGTTTGCGTTTGGCAACTCGGTGTTAGCAACCTGTTCACCGCACGATAGAGATAATATTCTAATGATATGTTTGTCTTGCCATCCCCAGGGAGCCGCGGGGTGCAGAAATATTTGTCATCGATATCGCTTCCGTAGATGGAACGTAAACAGTTGGCGCACGGGGAAAGAGCTGAGCCTGCCAGGGCGGCTTGTTCCGGAGTGAAAGGTCAGCGGTGGAGACAAAGGGACAGACGCAAACAGAGTCTGCTGCTCCAGGCCCTGACGTCATAGAGGACAGCGTGCTGCGTCTGTGGTCAGATAATGGACAGATCCGTCACGAGCTTTGTGCTGACTTGCACTAATTCAAATATTCCCGTTTTGGATGTAACTCACTTTGGAAGCACTGAATTCCTCTTGCAAAAAAAAAAAGGAGTAACTATTAATAGTACTGCATTAAACCAACATTCTACTGAATACGGGAAGTGATCATTCTCATTTCTAGTGTTAAAAAGAAACATTTATAAATAGTCTTGATAGCTCAGACAAAACCCTCCTACACGTCCGTATTTGGGGTTTACAACAAGCTCTCCATCAGCATGTGCCACTTGTAGACACGATAATGTGACGGCACATGCAGACTGTACTCAGCAAACAATGACGTCGGCAACATGGCGCCCTGACTGTACGTACCCTAGAAGAACAGCCAGGCTTTGGTTTAAGTAAAGAGAGGCACAATGAAATGATATCGGTCGTTTACTGATGGGGAAAAAAGTAGGAAAGATAGACCCCCCTCCAAAAGAAAAACAAAAGAGGGGAAGAAAGGAAGCTGTTTCTACCAGTTATATTTTGCAACAAGTCAGAGCTTAAAGGGAATGGGTTAGTCGTGTGAGAATTGTATGTCACATTCGTGTCCAAGCCGTATGGTAAAAGTCTACTTTAGCCCCCTTTTGGATTAACTTGACATACTACCTAAATCCTGTGTATCCCCTGTGTACGGCTACATATAGATAGCCGTGACGTCATGCACAAAGATACTTTGACTTACTGTAAAAATTCGATTGATAAAAGGAGGAGGGACAGGTGGAGAGATTTGGGAGAGGGTGGCGAAACAAATATTTGCCAGAAGTTGAATGAGAGCTAAACCAAAAAAAAGAAAAGAAGAGAGGTTGTCTTTCTCTCTGTTTTCCCTGGACTATGATCCTATACTACTTTTAAAGATTCCTCCACAACTTGACATTATTTCAGTGAACAAGGAATTATGGTGTATTCGAAGGTGACCTATAACGTTTCAAATGGGGTATAAAACTTCCATAAAACCATATAAAAGCGATGGACACCTGCTCTGGTTTCTGCTAATTGCTACCGAGATGCCCTCGGACCACATGTGGAGAGCCTTCATCTGGGCTCTGTACAAACCCTGGAGTCCATGGTTGGAAACCCCAGACATGGTCAATAGTTCTGTCTTTGCTCACACATCCGGCAGGGGCCGCAACTCTCGGGTTATGAGGACTCTTCCTTACAAGGTCGAGGAGAATTTGATCAGCGTTATTCCCTCGTCTGCAAATATCGGAGACACAAGAGTTATTTCCCCTTGACTAGAAGATGAACCGCCATTTTGAATGCGCCTGTGTTTGAGCGTGAGAGAAGTGAGGGACAGTGGAGGGAGGGTCTGTTTTCTTGTCTGTCGGTACGTGTGTGTGTACATGTATGTGTGTGTGCGTGTGTGTGTATGTGTGTGTGTGTGTGAGTGTGTGTGTGTGTGTGTGACTGTCTTTGTGTATGTGTGTGTATGTGGGTGTGTTAGTGAGTGTTGGT
>NW_004797924.1:397513-398710 GCF_000002075.1 Aplysia californica | reverse complement strand
GGGGTGGAGGATGACTGTGTATGTGTATATGTGTGTGTGTGTTCGTGCGTATGTGTGTTTGTATGTACGTGTGTTTGTGAGTGTTTGAGAGTGTTTGTGCGTGTGTGTTTGGGCGTGTATGTGTAGTTTGTGTACGTGAGTGTTTGTGCGTGTGTGTTTGTGTATGTATGTGTAGTTTTTCTAATGTATATGTTTCTACGCCCACATCCACACAAATTAGATCATTTAGGAAAGCTTTGTGTTTGCAAAAAGTGAACTCATGTCAGAGTTGGATGTTTCGAGTCAAAGAAAGGTAAAAATTTATCCTGTCTTCAAAGGCTCAAAACGTGAGAAGGAACACTTTTTTCTACAATGAAGATACTCACTTTATTTGGTCGCTTTTAAGCACAATGGGGCTATCCCGTAAAATGCTGTTTTTTGAGAAAATCGAAGGTAAAGTTTTTGCCCCTTGTTCAGTTTTCTCTATAACCAAACACATATAAACACTAATGAAACCAAACTTTTTCTTTAGGTAGGGCAATACCCATTTTTGGTGTAGGTCAAGATTTCTGGAAACACACGAAATCTGAGTTAGCCCGTTTATGCTTAAAAACGACCATTTCTAGTAGGTCCTCGAACTTCATAAACAAAACTAAGAAGGGTTGTTGGGGCATTTTTAAGCTCATGGGACAGTAAGGAAGGGACACACTGTTTATCTTTTAGTAACAGTTTTATGGCACTTGCAACAAAATAAAGTCATATAAGTGCCGAAGATTAGAGGTTTACAAGAGAGTAACAAACACAAAAAAGAAGGAGGAGAGATCAGGACGATAGATGTTTGATAGGATAGGAAAGAAGGAACAAACCACACCAGAGCACCCACCAACCACCCATAAGGACACTCTTATGTCGCAAGAGCAAACAGATTTTTCCCAGCAGTCTCTCAAGGAGTGTGTAAACAAAACAGGGCCCTCATATTCACCACGAAGGAAAACTCTCTACCCTTTTTGGTCAGGCGGGAGTTTGACAGAGGCCTATCAAGAAACTGATGCGTTCTACAGGGAAAAGTATATTATGTTTTTATGTTAGCGCAATAGGCTATAAAAAGTGTTGAGTTTGAGTGCGTATTTTTCTGTATGGTAAACGTATCTCTTCTGTGACTCTTGGGAGCACATAAAGGGGTGGGGTGGGTGAAGAAAGAGAGAGGGAGAGAGAGAG
>NW_004797924.1:393276-397049 GCF_000002075.1 Aplysia californica | reverse complement strand
CAGAGAGAGAGAGAGAGAGAGAGAGAGAGAGAGAGAGAGAGAGAGAGAGAGAGAGAGAGAGAGAGAGAGAGAGAGAGAAAACAACAGACCAAGAGAAAGCAGAGAAGCGTGCAGTGTCTAGAAGCCGTACTTTGTCTACAACAAACAGTGCAGATAGACGAGAAGTAAACCCCCTGGGCTCGGCCAAGGAACATCACGATAATGTCTTTCCGAACATGTTTATCCAAGGCGAGGAGGAAAAATGACATTTTAAAAAATCTGAAACAACAGCGGAGAACAATAAATCCTCTCACAAAACTGCCATGAATCTCGAGGTGGGGCGATTTTCTGGAGGCCAATGTCTACTTGATCATATCGTGTTCCCGCCCTTTCTTCTACCCAGGTCGGCCCTTAGTGGATTACTCCCCCTCTGGCTGGCAGTTAGAGGAATTAATCACGTGGTTCAGGTTTGTCTTGCGAGGTCAAAGGGTAGAGCCTGCCAAGTTTGTTGGGGTTATTCTCACAGCGGAAGACATCGAAGCTCGGAAACTGTCAGGATGATAAAAACGGAAATGACGTCAAGCTGTTGTGATGATAGAGAACCACGCACTTTCCTCTTCTCAAATCTTTCCGCTTGCTTCTTCTCGCGCGCACCATAGAGCATCGTGTCATAAGTGAACGCATAGATCGGAAGTCTAGAGTTTTTCTTTTTATTACATTCCTAACGAAGTCGAAAAAGGGCAAAACATCGAACATATTTTTTTAAATTATAAAATTTCTATTCTGAAAAGCTCAAGTCTCCATCTCTTGTTTTTGTCGTGCTAACAAATTTCGATAGATGATGATGATGATGATGATGATGATGATGATGATGTTGATGTGGTGTAGCTGTTTGACGCGTCTCCGTCGCACGCAAAAGACATGAGTTTGATTCCCATGTACAGAGAATTTCTACCGAATATCGCCCGTCTGCGTGCTGGGCTGTTGCATCCCTCGCAACCCGGGTTGACCCTGACCTGCTGGATCGAAGCAGCCCGCTTCCTAAATTGTCTTCATTGTTCATTGTAGGAAGCAACATCCCAACATTCCGGAGATGTCCATTAATGCTCCATTGCTCTCTCCAAAATGTCGCCGAGGGTCTTTCCACTGATTGTTCAAATGCGTATCTGGTTGAGGTCCGACAGCTGTAGTATAGTAACCAAGAATTTTGTCCTAAATTGTCTAAATGATGCCAATAGGAGTGTAAAAACGCCCATTGTTACTCCAGGAATTCTTTAAATAATGTAGGACACTTCAAACAAACAAATACGCGTTGCTGTTTACGAAAATCATTATTGAGGTGTTGTTTGTAAAGATATTATTGCTATAGAAATCATCACCCCCGAGCACGCTATTTGCCCGCTACACGCCGATGAGCTTATAAGCCACACGTTTATAACATTTTCTCTCCCGCAGGTCAAGTCGTGCCTCTGTGTATGACAAAGTGCTCCAATATTAAGAAGTTCCGCAATAAGATGCGATGAATCAAAATACCCGTATACATCGGGGCGAGGGCGAGGTGTTATGAGGAAGGCGTAACACAGAAGCGATCAATCTATCTAATGTCTTCAAGCTAGGAGCCGAAGTCACAATCTCTTTCTGTCTCTCTTTCATTCTCTCTCTCTCTCCTCTCTCTCTCTCTCTCTCTCTCTCTCTCTCTCTCTCTCTCTCTCTCTCTCTCTCTCTCTCTGTGTGTGTGTGTGTGTGTGTGTGTGTGTGTGTGTGTGTGTGTGTGTGTGTGTGTCACTCTTTGTCTCTCTGTCTCCCTGTCTCTCTCTCTCTCTCTATCTATCTCTCTCTCTCTCTCTCCCTTACTCTCTTTTGTTATCATTCTCTAAGTCTCTGTCCCTCTCCCTCTCCCTCTCCCTCTCCCCGTCAATACCTCTCTCCCAACCCCTCACTGCACATCTCGCTCTCTCGTTTTTCGTTCATCTCCCTATCTTCACACACCTCCCCCCTTCTCTCTCTCTCTCTCTCTCTCTCTCTCTCTCTGTCTCTCTCTCTCTGTCTCTCTCTCTCTCTCTCTGTCTCTCTCTTTCTCTCTTTCTCTCTTCCTCTTCTGTTACACTTACACGTTCCTCCCCCCTTTTCTCTCTTCCTTTTTTCTTGCTCATTCCCTCCCTCTGCTCCTTACCCCGTCTCTATCTCTTTCCTCCCCCCCCCCCACCCCTTCTATCCCCCGTCTTTCAATCTCCCGCTGTCTTTCTCCCTCTTTCTCTCAGAAAAGACGCCTCCACGCCATCTCCGGTAATGGCGGTCCGGTGACATCCGGTTGGAGAAAGTCGCTCCAAATTTACCCCGGATAAAGGACGAGATTTTCAAAGACGAATTAGAAAATCCTTTCACGGCAATAAACCCCGAGCATTCCGCAAATGTTGTAATTGAGCGAGGGCTAGGCCAATCCGCCATTGTCCACAATTCTCAACTTTTTCTTCTCTGCGTTTTCATCTAGGGGATAAAAGGTTTAGGGGCCTCTAGCCGGAAGCGCCAATTTCTAAGACGATGAAGCATTAACGGGCCACCATATTCTCATTTCCGCTTTTTGCTTAAGGTCTTAAAACGAGAGCGCGTTTTTTCATGAAATTTCAAGAGGGTTATTTTTTTCTTCTTTAACACTAAGATATATCTTCTAATAAAGTGAGTGGTTCTAATATACATATAATTTTGTCTTTCTCTTTAAAAAAAAAAGAGGAAAATGATGTTTCACACAAAGGTCTCAGCTTATCCAAGAAACAAAGGTACCAAGACCACTATAGATCGCCACACTTACGTCAAGCTCCTCGCCTTCCGGAACACTAATCACGGTATCCATTAGCTAGACAGGAATGAACAACCGGAGAGTGGGAATTCTAGATATATTCAATACATGTGTCCATAAGTAGGGACATTATTTTCCCAAGTATGGACATTATTTTCCCAAAGTTGGGCTCAAGTTTAGTGTTTGCTCTTTAGCATGGGAAAGTAATTTTTTTAGGGCTTCCGAGCAAAGGAATGAATGGAGAACCATGATTGCCAATTTCTATCGCAGATCTGGCACTGGATGATGATGATGATGCTTTACTGAAACTATGTACTTTAGCGACACTCGTCTAAAAGTCATTTGATGTCTTTTGCATGACAAGGTTTATGGGTCTATATATTAACGCATTCCCATTTCCACTAGAACGAGAGACATAATTAATTTGATTTACTTTTACAAGGAAAATACTAGAAGCCGCCATAGCTATTAACGTTAACATGCAACACATTCAAAGTTTCAACATTTACAATCCTTATGTGAGGTGGCGTCGGTAGCCCACTGGTCAGGCTACTGGACTCATTATTGCGAGACTGCGGGTTTTGGGGTTCGAGCCTCAGCTCGGTTCGACGTTGTGTCCTTGGGAAAGGGACTTTACAAAAATGTCCTATTTAGGTCGTTCCTTTCGGAAATGGACTTTGAACTCGGAGGTCCCGCGTCTTATAAACCTAATAGTGTTGATAGGGGCGTTAAACCATACCATTTCATCATTTCAGAGAGCTCCAGACATTTTCTGGCCAGGCTTTGAAGGGGTTAACATAGTTTTAGAAATTAATGATCTATTTTTTTTCTACACTATTGTCAGTGTCGATGAGTTCACCGGTGTGTGTATACTCGTGTCTGTTCGAGTGTTTGCATGTTTGCGTGTGCTCTCGTACGTACTTATGTGTGTGCTTTTGTGTGTGTGTGTGTGTGTGAGAGAGAGAGAGAGAGAGAGAGAGAGAGAAAGAGAGAGAGA
>NW_004797924.1:390871-392709 GCF_000002075.1 Aplysia californica | reverse complement strand
CGCACGTTAAAGATCCCTTGGTGGTCTAAAATCGATAAGAGTAGGCTTCGGCCGCCACCGGGGCAAAATTCAAAATTTCTTACCAACTGAAAATATTAGGTGTTTCCCGCGCGCTCATATGACCTTATGCAGTTGCGAGCGCCGTAAAACACTTTACAAAAACAAAAACAAACAAATGTTGCTAACTCAATGAAGTACTCTACCTAAGATATTATATCAGTCTCACTGAACGCACGCAGATTAGTTAAAAGCATCGCGCCTTACGGTGATTAATGCAGACATGCTTTTAATCGATTTGGAGTTGTATATTATTATTTCTTTGGAGCTGTATATCTATTACTTTGCTAGTGGATGAAAAAAGGTGTTTTTGTCTTTAAAGAAGCTTTTAACCCTGAGAGAGCATTTTAATAACAAGGATATTTATAAAAAAACAAAATTCTTTGAGGTTCCATTTAAGGTCTTGTCTCGTAACGCGTATCATAGTCATAGAATTATGGAAGTGATTCGTTGTTTGACGACAGCAGCAAAGCCAGGGGACTGGCGTCCGTGGTGTTGTTGTTAGACACTTTGCCGTCACATGCACAGAATGTGAGTTCGATTCCCGTGTGGACAGATTATTTACCGAGAATCTCCGCCTGTGTGCCCTGGGATGTTACATCCCCCATCCCCCCTCAGCCTTCGAAGGCCCTGACAGCAGGCACGGTCGATACAGCCAGCCAGTCAACTGCGTCATCGAATTATGATCTAACTTACAAGATGTAGCTTGTTTTTGGACAATTCGGCAGTGTGCGTAATATGCTGACATTTTTGTGGTGTTTAAGAAAGTTTGAGCAAGAACTCACTCTTTGCGAGAAGCGGGATTGCGGCAGTGAGTACTGTGTACCTAGTGGTGAGAAGGTTGTGGTTAGACACCGGCCGGTGATTAGTTTTAGTGGACTGTGTAAATTCTTGCAAGAGGATTTAGGAGGCGAGAAGCATTTCTTCGTGACCTAACATGTGTATGTAAGAACCAGTGATATTGTTACCAAAGACGTGATGCTTACGATCATCAGAAATACAAAACTGAAAAAATACCCCACCCTAAAAAAGCAAGGGTTGAAAAGAGTTTAACAATCGTCTTGAGACAAAACGTAATGTTTGTGAGGCCAAAAGGTGAGTAAAATTGTAAAACAAAACAACATAATCCATCAATCGAAAACTAAAACCAACCGAAAACCAAAAAATAAACCAACAACAAAAACTAACAATGATTTATGTGTTTTCAAAATTCTTGACTAGATCTAATTCTTAGTGTTTAGACACCGGCCGGTGATTAATTTTAGTGAACTGTGAAAATTCTCGCAAGAGGATTTAGGAAGCAAGAAGCATCTCTTATATATTATCCTTCTTTTATTCTTTGTCGAGATTTATATTTCGACGATCGAACAAACCCTAGTTCTTTCTTTTCTTTTTGATCATTGTCAACATCTGCGGTTTGGCTGCTTGCCCCCTGAGGGAAAAACTGTCGACATAGACAAATTATAAAGAAAACTGCCTAAGAGAGATAACAGCTCTCTTTATCAGGCAATTCGTCCCCGAGGGGAGTGGGTTTGGCGGAGCCGTGGAAGAGTTGCACAGTTGACAGCTCTATGGTGGTGATTTTACTCACCATGTGAGTGTTGACATAGATTTCTTAGATCTAGTAAAGAATTGAAAAAAAGCCCCCAACAAAACGAATAAGTAAAATGAAAAGTTAACTATTGTCAATGAAAACAAACAAAGACACAGGCTCACACATACAAATTTACACACACAAATACACATTGACTTGATATAAACCCAAACACACACACATACAC
>NW_004797924.1:389019-390547 GCF_000002075.1 Aplysia californica | reverse complement strand
GGGGGTAAAGGGTAAGAGACAGACAGATGAATATTATATCATATATACCAAAAGATATACAGACCGACATTCCAGCAGACACAGACGGACAGACCAACAAACAAAAGTGTATGCTGACACATAGATGGCCCCACAGACAGCAGACAGACAGCAAAAGCTGTTCGGAAGAAAGATCATGAGAGGACTTAGATGTCAACTCTCAGTACCAAAGTCTCCCTCCCCCCTCCTCTATCCACCCCCTCCCTTCATCCCTGCCCATCCCCTACCTCCCTCCTCTGCCCACCTCCTCCTTCATTCCCCACCTCTTCCTTCCTCCCCTATCCTCCCCTCCCTCCCCAGTCCGCTCTCTTTCTCTCCTGTCCAACCTCCTCCTCTTTCCCTCCCACTCCTATCCATCCCCTCCTCCACTTCCTCTTTCTACCCTCTCCTCCCTCCTTCCCCTGTCCACCCCCTCCCTCTTTCCTGTGGTTTGGACAATAAACAGCCCCACTACTGTCCTGAAGGAGGTACAACCCCTGTAGCGCTGACACAATACACATAGACATCTGCTTGCTCCTGGGGAAATAACGAGTAATTGTTTTCTTGTATAGTTTTCGCTGTCTGCCCTCCCATCTTCCTTCTCTTATTCCGCAATTACGCTAAAAGTCAACGGGAGCACCCGATACTCAAAGTAAGTTAAATTAAAGAGTCGTTTTTACTTGACGTCACAGTGAGCCAAATGTGACCCCAACAGAGAGTGCAGACCCTGTTTGTGTGAAGTAGGTTAAGTGCGCTCTAAATATAGGGCTCAAGTAGACTTTTACCCTGACCACTCACTACTCTGTAGGCGTTACTACTTGGTGTTACCTACATAGGGCTAGTGTTGCGGTTAAGTCCAAAAATATAAAATGAAAGTTAGAAAGAAAAAAAGTATAAATAGCAAACAGAGAGCGAAAAGCCAGAAGACATTAAGTTTTTACGACGTGGTGAAATCAGGCGCTTGTCAATTTTTTGTAATGTGGAGTTTTTGGTATCATCTTAAAGCTTGTTTGTTTGTCTTGCTTTCGATGAAAAAAATAATTTCTTTAAAAAAATAGAAGTCGAGATACTTTCGATTGAAAGTGGGGTTGTCTGGTTTCAGAGGTCAAATTAGCGAGAAAATAGCCCCCAAAGTTTGGTGACTTACAATGTTTGAGAGGCCTTGGAAACCGCAAATATACATTTTCGTGTGATTGATTAACATGTTTCAGTAAAAGAGTTGAGCCAAAAAAGAAGTTTCGAAAAAAAACGACCTGCACAACGGCCACAAAACTGCCAATTTCTTTGATTTCATTATTTTGACGGGCGGCTTATTTCACCACGATGCCTCACATTTTCAGTACGGCAGTGAAGGAAAAAAAAACAGTGTGGCGGAAATCTTGAGGTCGCAATTTCCGACCCACCCAGACCTTGCTCAGACTAAATAAGTACGCCATTGATTTTTGGGGAGAAAATTAAAGATAAGTGAGGTGTTATCGTTTGTCTTTCTTGCTTTCCTTAGTCCCCCCCC
>NW_004797924.1:387191-388919 GCF_000002075.1 Aplysia californica | reverse complement strand
CCCCCCCCCCCCGACACACACACACACCCTCCCTTTCTATTTCTGCTTCAGTTCTAGAATGTTCTGTTGCGAGGTCAACGAAAATCTAAAAATCTATGGTGCACCCTGTGTTGAAATTCTTGAATTTAGAAGAAGCCTTGTTCATAGAAAGTTGGCTCCTTCTACGCAAGCTGCCAGAACCAAATTGGGTTGAAAGGAACACAGCGTCAGAGCAAAAAGATGGAGATCTAAAGTGGAGATCTTCGCTGTAACAGATTCCCTCACCTGGGAAATCGAACCAACTCCTTAACGTGGGTCGTCAGAGAATCTAATTATTACATACATGCGCCGTTCGTGTCTATAAAACTTTCCGAAAGGACGTCTCCAATAATACATGCACCATGCACGATGGGACCCCTTTTTTTAGGAGGCGCAATCCAGCCACCCCACCCCCGCCACCCCCCACCTCCGCACATAACTTCGTTTTTGCACTTTCCGCAAATGCTAGATATGAATCCGGTTTGAAAGACAGAGATGTTTGTTTACTACCAATGTCACTGTGTTTTCTTGTTTTGCTATAAACCTTTCACCAACTCGAACAATAAAGCTAAGCTTGTTCTTATCATCGCTGTCGTACTTGTACAGTGTACGGTCTCATTTTTTTCTCGTCTCACATCTTCTTTGCCGTCTGTGTTTCTTTACTTTTTGTTTTGTTTTGGGGATTTTTGGTCGTCAACACGTCGTCTCTCGAAACCAGAACCTCGTGTCCGATGTCCCCAGATCTTCATACTTGACCACCCACACCACGCCCCGAACATCTAACCACTTGACCACCCACACCACGCCATGTACGAGTCTCCAACGAATTGACCAGCCTCACCACGCCCCGAATATCTAACCACGTGACCACCCACACCACGCCCTGGACTGGAATCTAACAACTTGACCAGCCACACCACGCCCAGAGAATCTAACCACTTGACCAGCCACACCACGCCCCGAGAATCTAACCGCTTGACCACCCACACCACGCCCCGAGAATCTAACCACTTGACCACCTACACCACGCCCTGGACTGGAATCTAACAACTTGACCACCCACACCACGCCCTGAGAATCTAACCACTTGACCACCCACACCACGCCCCGAGAACCTAACCACTTGACCAGCTACACCAGGCCCCAAGAGAACTGACCACGACCCACAACTCCAGAGCACCGCACCATCAAAGGGGAACAATCCAGCCTGTCCGCGGGGGCGTGGGGGAAATATCCGTGCCTTATTAACCAGCACTTGGAGCCCAGAGCTCCCCCTCGGTCGCACGCGCCCGCCTCTTTTCAGGGGAATTCAGTGTACAAACATCATCATAACTGAATGTCCTGGTCTCCGAGCGGAGCACAAAGGATGAGGCGAGGTGGTGGGGAGAAGGAGACAAATCACATCTCGCGAGCCGCGAGTTGGTGAGAAGAAAATATAGTTTTCACATTTGGCCTGACTAGACATTGTCTGAAGATGGCTTTTGTCGCTGGAGCTCCGAGCGAGTCACAATGGTCGGTCGCTGGTTATTGTTCGGTGGTTTGATTCGGTTGTGTTATTTTTGTAGATTGCTAAATCTGCAGTAGATAGCGTTCGGTTGTTCAGTGGTGCCTTGTTTTAGTCTATAGTCAGTATTTATTGGACACAAACTGGCAAACACCATCAGCTCAATCGCCACGACGAACACACACACACACACACACACACACACA
>NW_004797924.1:382408-383493 GCF_000002075.1 Aplysia californica | reverse complement strand
TTTGGAAAGTGGTGGCACAGAGTTCCTCACGTTGTATGGATACGATAGTAAAAGTTAATGTTAGTCCTATTGACCGAAACGTGTTGAGTACAAAGGTCTCAATAGTAATTATTCAGGTTTAAAATACATGCATGTCAGTAAGGCAATTATTGTTTCGTCTCAAATACAAATACTTTAGGTACACCCCAACAAACACAATAAAAGAAGAGACAGGACCATAACCCTAACACTTATCCTAACCCCAGCCCTAGCCCTCAATTCTACTCTGTCTCATAGTGGTCGCTCGTTACAGAAGTCCTCCACAAACTAAAATGTTATTTATAATTCGGTAGTTTTGTTTGTTTTTGTTTTTTTGCTTTTTGCAGTCTAGATCTAGCCATCATCATCAAGAACGGCTAGCCTCTTCCTTTTTTAAAAAAAAATATTATAATCAACTGGGACGTTAGGGGGTGGAGTGGCAATTGGCGAACATTTCTTTTCCTATATCCAACTAAGGAAACGCTAAATTAATGCCAGTAGCTGCATCATGGGCTCTTAGTGGAAACCAAAGAAAAACGTATTATGTAGATGAACTAAAAGCAACAAAAAAGAAAAATAACCAGCAACCGCTCGTGAACATGATTGCAACGTATTGTTAGTACTTGCGGGCAGATAATGATGCTTAAAATATTGTAATTTCAGTGCGTTTCTGAAATAGAGCGAGAGAAATAGAGAGTAGATTGAGAGAGAGAGAGAGAGAGAGAGAGAGAGAGAGAGAGAGAGAGCAGAAAGAACTGAGAGAGAGGGAGAGAGAGAGAGAGATAGATACAGACAGACAGACAGACAGACAGACAGACAGACAAACAGTCAAGTTCACAAACAGAAGAATAGAGAAGAAAAAAGAAAAAGGAGATTTCTTTATTCAAGAATATACAACAAAGATGCAGTTTTTTGTGGAAGAGGAATGTACGTGCATTGTTGTTTTCCTTCAGTCCTTTTTTAGAAACATTTACTTTGATAAAATTATCCCGTCCTCGACTTTTGATACATGTTATTAAGATAACCGACCCCTCCCCTTTTCCCTTTTCTGAAATTCTGAAATATGA
>NW_004797924.1:378933-380499 GCF_000002075.1 Aplysia californica | reverse complement strand
TGAGAGAGAGAGAGAGAGAGAGAGAGAGAGAGAGCAGTTAGAGAAGGAGAGAGAGAGAGGGAGAGAGAGAGGGAGAGAGAGGGAGAGAGAAGGAGAGAGAGGAGCAGTTAGAGATGGAGAGAGAGAGAGGGAGAGAGAGGGAGAAAGAGGGAGAGAGAGGCAGCGAGAGAGCAGTTAGAGATGGAGAGAGAGAGAAGGAGAAAGAGAGAGAGAGAAAGAAAGAGAGAGAGAGAGAAAGAAAAGAGAGAGAGAGAAAGAGAAAAGGGTAGAATTGAATGATGTAAAACTGATATAATATATATAATAATAATAGCTAAGAAAGTCTACGCCGGTGACATTAATTTGTCTGCCAGTTGATAAATTAAACAACAAACGTGAGATATTTCATGCAAACCACCAGGAGTTATAAGAATAACAGAAGTCGATGTTCAGAAAAGAAGGAAGACATGGAATAACATCAAGAGGCTAGCCCAGGATAGAGAAAGGTGGAAGGTGTTTGTCCGTGACCTCAACCCTGGTGCAGGGTGAGAAAGGCAATGATGATGATGTGGACCAGGAGTTATACAAACCGTTTTGTTTTTTTCCCGTTCAGTACAGAATAATCGAGACATAGCAGTGTCCTTTCACACTTCTGTCCTAGCACCAACATGTAATTCCCCGTTATTCACACTTAATATCAATCCCCACCCGTCCCCCTCCCTCCCCCTTCCCCCTTCCCCCAGGCCCTATTAGTTACAAATGAAATGAATGGGGACATAATATAGTTTTAAGAATATGGTCTTAAAATGACAGTTATTGCAAAAACATTTTTGAACTGGCATTTCAAAACTCAAACGAAATACTTTTAGTCTCATTACCGAATCAACTGATTTTCTTTTCTTTTTTTTTTCTTTTGAGCTACGAATAAATATCAAAGGGATCTGTGGAATTTCCGCTTCTGAGTGCAGTGGACGCCGAGCACGGAACAGGGTTGGGACGTAATGATAATGATTATTTCTGTGTCGCGTAGGACGAAAAAGGATCATCCTGGTTCATAAAGAAGACAAAAGAACACTCCTTTCTCTCCTCTCTGATAGATTTGTAAAGACTCGCGTTTAGAGCTAAATTACAATGTTCTTATCCCCGAACCGCTCGAGCCCAATGAGAGACATGAGACAATTTTTGAAGATGATTGTCCCCCAATGACCTAGATCGATGTAATATCATATTATCTGGCGTCATCTCCGAGTGTACATATCCCCCGGGCCATCCCTCTCCTTCTTTCACAATTAGCGCAGCACTCGTTGTACAGATCGACCGACCTCTGTGATGTAACATGTTGTCTCTCTGTCTTGTCGCGTAAGACGTGGGTTCGATTCCCGCTTGGTAAGTCCAGTCTGTCTTGTTGAGTATGTCCGTCTTTCTCTTGCGAGAAGTATGTAGTTGGCGGGTGCTCTGATGTGGTTTGCTCCTTCTTTCCTATCAAACAACTATCATCCTTATATCCCTTCCTTCTTTTTTATGTCTGTTACTCTCTTGTAACACCTCTAATCTTCGGCACTGATATGACCTTATTGTGTGGGAAAG
>NW_004797924.1:375424-377525 GCF_000002075.1 Aplysia californica | reverse complement strand
AACGTAAAGCGGCTTCATCAAACACTAATTAAATTTCAGTTTTGCGGAAGATGAGCAAGGTTGAATACCATTATGTGTTTCTCGCAAATTAGGGCCTGTTAACAAAGAAAGATACAGAAGGTCATTTTTACCATCATCCATCAAAATTCTTAAGATATATTTATATGACCTTAGAGCATCCATCAGAAAAACATTTGTGGGACGTGCTGACAAAATGAGTTACTTCTCGCACTTGACAAATGGAGATATCGGCAGAAAATCAACAAAGGAGTAAATTTGTACTCTCAGCTGATGTCATTTTCTTCAAATTTATCGTGCCTGTTAATATTTCCAACTAAAGAATTGTAAAAACTCAGCCTATCAGTTCAACACCTCTATTTCTACAGGGCTAAAATACGAGAAGTAAATCATTTTCTTAGCACGTCTCGCATTTAGTTACAGTCAGAATACTGAGTATATATTGCTTTAGATTATTATTGTTTATATTACTGTTCATTTATATTATGAATGTGACTGTAACCCTACGTGTGTGTATGTGTGCGTACGTTGGTGTGTATATGTGTGCGTGTGTGTGTGTGTGTGTATATATATATGTGCGTGTGTGTGTGTGTGTGTGTGTGTGTGTGTGCGAGCGTATGTGTGTGTATGTGTGTACGTGGTGAAACACCAAACCAATGTGCCAGGATCAGGACAATATAGATGTATCTTATCTTATCTTATCTTATCTTATCTTATCTTATCTTATCTTATCTTATCTTGTCTTATCTTATCTTATCTTATCTTATCTTATCTTATCTTATCTTATTTACTGCGTCTGTACAAAAATAAGACAGTGTTCCTGCAGGTTCATAGATCAGATTTTTGTAACCAGGAGACTAGTGGAGTCTGTGGTGGGGTGGTTCCGTCCTCTAGCCTGGCATACTGCTAAGCTGTGTGTGTTCTATTTCAGTGTGTGGAAGATGTGAACATATTTTTTGTTGAAGTAAATTTGTCCGACTTCATTAGAACTTATTTGGCCTACTATACACACCAAAGGTCTCCGTCCATTCTCTGAAGGGACAGTTTGTGTATTGCTATGATGCTATGCCCGAAGAATGCTTTACATTTATTTGTAATATTATAGGGTCTTAACGGACGCACATAAAATCGTTACCTCAAAATTACAAAGTCCTATCTGACATTTTGGGCCGTTTTGAGTTGCTAAGACCATGAGATAAAACACCAAATGTTATATCTGCTTTATCAAAAACGTAGGTAAGCTTATTCGGAGTCGTTATCAAGACATTCAAAGAACTGCATTCGAAAAAAACTTGAGGTGATTTGAAACTGGTTTGTGCCACGATAGCCGCTTTGCGCCCTCAATCTGCCAAGCAAACCGACCCTACCCGACCCGACCTGATCGAACTAATGGGCACCCCGTATTAGGCTCTCCACCGTGGAGCGCAAAAGACATGGGGTCGACTGCCACGGTAGGAAGTATATCATTTCATGGAGTGCTTTTATGTTTTCCCAGAAACGACGAATCTTTCATAGTCCAGGATGGCCCTGTCTTGTAGGGTCGAAGCTGTCCGCATCATGCTATGAAACCATTTCGATTTTTTCAATTGTGAGGCAGCGTGGTGTAATCAGGCTCTCGTCAATTTTTGGACATGTAGAGTTGTTGGTATTGTCTTAAAGCTTGTTCCTTTGTCTTTATTTGGGGGGGGGGAAATATCCATTTATCTTGAATACAAGTCAAGATATTTGCGAAAGAAGGAGGTGGGTGTCACTTGTTTTCAGAGGTAAAATTGGTGAGAAAATGGCCGCCAAAGATTAGTTATTTCCTCAGTTTAAGAGTCTGTGGTAACTGAAAATGTACATTTTTTATGCCTTAAATCAACTTTTTTCAGGAAAATTCACACAGAAATGAGTTCTTTAATGGGCATGAAAGGTGTTGAACCAAAAAACAAGAAAATCTGATAAAAATTCACAAACCTGCGGGAAAATGCCAGTTTCTTCACTTTGATTATTTTGACGAGAGCCTGATTCCACCACACTGCCTCACAATTATTTTTTTAACTAATTTTTTTCTTTTTTTTTCTTTTTTTTTTTTTGTTTTTGT
>NW_004797924.1:369985-373706 GCF_000002075.1 Aplysia californica | reverse complement strand
TAGATAGATAGATAGATAGATAGATAGATAGATAGATAGATAGATAGATAGATAGGGAAAGACACCCTAGAGAAAGACTGAGACAGAGAGACAAAGGGTGACAGATAATAGACAGATAGCAGAAGAAAAATAAATATGATCAATCCCACGAAGAAAGAACGAAGGAATGCCGATTGCCAAAGAAAAAAAGACGGCACGAGCCAAAATTTGCTCAAGCGAGAATGAAATTGTCAGAGGACGGTCAAAAGGATTTGACACAAAATCTTCCGGTTTCCTTGCTTCATTTTCAATAAAACCTTCCGCCCTGACGGCTCAATTCGTGTGAAATCGAGGCTCTGGGCAAAACCTCCCAGATTGATAAGGGATAGAAAGAGATTGGGACAGTTGTGGGAGACTTGTCCCCAATAGAAACACAACAGAGGGGAGATTGCAAGGGAAGCCATTGTGTCTTCTATTTCCGAGCGACACGGCTGTTGGCCGCTGAGATGTCGGATAATTATGATAGCAATTAGATTGAAAGCTTTTGGTTTTCATCCGAAAACAGATTGATTTTGATACAGCGTGTAGTATTCGCGTTGACTTTTGTGAGTTAGATCTGAATGATACGTTCATTGATAAGGGTGTATTAGAGATGCTAATCCTTGTAGTTGTTGTTACTGTAATCAGTGAATGGATTTTGTTTTTATCGTGAATTCCTTATACTTCCTTTCTTCTCTCTCGTTCTTGTGGCGCCGTTATTGTTTGGCGTTTGTGTTATTGCTATTCTTATTATGTTATTAGTTTTTGCCACCAGTGAGTGGTTGGCGGGTGCTCTGGTGTTGTTTGCTCCTTCTTTCCTATCAAACATCTGTCGTCTTTATCTCCTCTCCTTCTTGTTTGTGTTTGTTACTCCCTTGTAACACCTCTAATCTTTGGCACTTATATTACCTTATTGTGTTGCAAGTGCCGTAAAACTCTTATGAAAAAAACGAGAAAAAAACCTTTGCCACCTGTGCTACATGTCGTTATTATTATTTTGTTGGTGTTGTCCCTGCTACTGTTGCTGTTATTGCTGCTGTTAATACTATTGTCTTGGGTTTTCTTATTGTTGCTACTCATCACATGTTTGGGAGGATCTTTTTCGGGGGTGGAGAGGGGGCTACTCCTTATTCCTTTGTATCTTCTTTGTAAGTTATTTACTAACTGCGTTGCCAGGTATGTTTAGATACGAGGGAGAGTCAAAAAGTAATGCAAGTTCGTTTATAACTTAAACAAAAAAGAACGTACTTGCAACTATCATACCTCAAATTGAAGGGGAACATCTGAGGATCAGATTTCTATATCGCAACAAAGTCTCCATTGTGTTCAATAGCCACGGTCCACCTTTTACTAAGTCCACATAGGTCAGCTCTGTAAAAACTGAGCAGGTTGATCTTTGGGGTACAGCGGTCTTGATTTCTCCATCGTGTCCATAGTGTTGACCCCTCAATGATTTGTTTCGAGGACCGAACAGGTGGAAGTCTGAGTGTGCTAAATCAGGAGAATCAGCTGGGGGTGACAGTGCTTTCCATCCAAACGGGGGGATTGTCTCTCTTGTTCTGATATTCGTATGCTGGCGGACATTGCCATGGTGAAAAAAACCACTCTTTCCATATTCAAATTTGGTCTGACTCGTCGAATTCTTGCTTTCAGTCGTTTCAGTGTTTCAATGTAGACTTCAGAATTGACAATTGTTCCTCGTGAGATGCACTCTTTGAACGTCCCAAAACACGGTTGCCATGATTTTTTCAGCTGATTCTTCGGGACTATGCTTGTCAGACAAGCACACAGACACCTTTTCCTCATCTTCCGGTTCATTGCTCAAACGTCTAACCCATCTATATACAGTGTCAAAGTACAGAGCTTGGTCCTTGTAAACATTTTGAAGTCTCTTTTGGATGTTACCGATGTATTCTCCTTCTTAAACAAGAAAGTCAATGACAGCTTTTTGACTCTGACAGACCCCCAAGGGGGCAGCCATTTTGATGTGACGTCATTCAGGCAAAAATCAAACAAACTTAAATTTTAACAGTTTGAGTTCAAAAGTACATGAGCAAGTACTTGTGAGCTGAATTTCATATAATTTGATGCAAAATTGTGCAAAATAACGAACAACTTGCATTACTTTTTCACTCCCCCATAGTATATTATTTACTTCTTTTTTTTAAGATATCTTAAACATTGCATTTATTTTACGCAATGCGTTTGTTATTACCAAATGAAGAATGACGGCGGGGTCACATGAAAAAGGTATGGATTGTTGCCTTTAACAAACCAAAGACATGAGGCAAACAAAAAAGATAATTATACAATTATCTGCACAGTCAAATCACCACACAACTCCATAGCAGTGTCGAATAACAGTACAGACTCAGCAAGCAGAATTAACTCTGATGTTGAACATGACAATTAGATGTCAAAACCTTCTGATTCTAAACACAGAGCTTGGACTGTTCCAGCATTCGGCAGGCCGTAGCTGAGTCATTCTGAGGAAATAAACGATTGCCGAAATTAATACTTCGTGGAAGTATTTTTACGTTTTGAAATCAGTTCATGAGGGTCAACGTTTAGAAAACAGTTCATGGAGGTCAACGTTTAAGAAACAGTTCATGAAGGTCAACGTTTAGGAAACAGTTCATGGAGGTCAACGTTTAAGAAACAGTTCATGAAGGTCAACGTTTAGGAAACAGTTCATGGAGGTCAACGTTTAGGAAACGGATCAAGGAGGTCAACGTTTAGGAAACAGTTCATGGAGGTCAACGTTTAGGAAACGGTTCATGGAGGCCAACGTTTAGATCTAGGGATGGGTGTCAAAAGTTTACTAGCGTCTGCGATGCAGCAGTTCAGTCCTTCGTTGTCGCACTCAAGAGACCCCAGTTCGATTTCCAAGTGGGGCAAATTTTTGTCGAGTATGTCTATCTTTCTGCTAGGCTATTGTAGCGTCATCAGCCTGGGTTGGCCCTAAACGTTAGAGTTGGAAGCCTGCCTCATATATTATAATATATCTAAATTAAAGTGGATTATACATAAACAGATAACAACAACAACAAACAAGAGGAAAAAACTCTTTACGTATAATTATTATGGTAAGGCATTTTATCATAGCGGGATTTTCAAGCACCGAATGAACTGTTATGGCAAACCAGGAAGTAAAATGTATCAGTCTGCCTCCGCGCTTTACAAAAAAAATTGTGCATTATAGATTATTATTATTGCTATTATTATAATGTTCCTATAAATATTGATCTGTGGCATCGGCTGGATCTAGACGATGTGAAGTATTCAGTGGCATGGCAAAAACCTTAGATATTCGGAGATTTGCACATCTTTTTCATATATTGAAATGCATCTATACTATTGTGTTTTAGTTGCTAGTAACCACCCATGAGCAGAAAGCTAAGGCCGGTCCCAGAGTGGCTCTGTAGGTCTGGTCTGGGATTTTGTAGTCAAGTGTTGATGCTAGCATCAATCTAATCGTAAAGCACCTAATAATTCTTACTTCTTGCTGATTTTGATGACCTGTGAAGAATTTCAGTCGAAAATAAGCACGAAGCGAGGCTGTGTGTTACACATGTCCGACGTGTTAAACAACACTGTTGAATAGCACGTCTGACGCGTCGCGCAGCTCAACAGACAACAGACAGACGATACAGCGACGCTGTCAGACACACAATAATGTCTACGTTCATTTGCACCGTAGTGG
>NW_004797924.1:364800-366513 GCF_000002075.1 Aplysia californica | reverse complement strand
CTGTTGCGCCTGTCGGTAGCCACTAATTTGTTGCCCGTCCTGTCTGTTGTGATGGGCGGGGAGACCCCGGGCCGGGGTGCTTCAGACACTGATGGCTTGAATGAAGATACGGAGGGGTTACTGTGGGGGGCAGGGGGGAGGGGTGGGGAGGAGGTGGGGATGGGGCAGGGAAGGGTGAGTTGGCGGGGAGGAAGCAGGAAGGGAGGGGAGTTGTGGACAGATTGAAAAAATACCCAAAAAATCAATCAGCTGGATGTGGTTGAAAATAAAGCCCAATCCAAAAGGGTATGTTTGAAAAAGAAAAAAGAAAACAAGATACAGTTGAAGAAACAACCACATGGTCTGATTAAAACAAAAATAATATTTTAAAAAACAGTTGTTATTATTATGATTGCAACCCTCCCCTCCCCTCCCCCACCCAAAAAAACAACAACAACAACAACAGCAGGGTTGGGGGTCGGAAAAAAAACAGCAACAGCGTATTGTTGGGGAAACAAACAACAGGGTATGGTTTAAAAAATAACAACTGCATAGTTGAAAAAAAACAACAACAACAACAGGGTACGGTTACCCCAGGCAAACGAACAAAAAACAACAAAAACAACAGAGTATAGTTATAATAAGCAACAGGGTATGATTGAAACAACAACAACAGGGTAAGTTTAAAACAACAACAGGACAGGGTTAAAAAAACAACAGGGTATGGATTTTAAGGGGAAAAAAGGTTATGCTTTAAAAAACAAGAACAGTTTAATTTTGGACTAGATTTGATGAACCCATTTCTCAACATCTTTAGGTTTTGGTTTCGAATCCCTGCTGGAACCTTTGGATAGGCGGTTTACACGATTGTAAATTGTGGCGTCGGTGGCCTAGTGGTTAGGCTCTCGGACTCGCAACCGTAAGGTCGTGGGTTCGAATCCCGTCAGGGGCCGACGTTGTGTCCTTGGGGAAGGCACTTTACACGAATTTTCCTCACTTCACCCAGGTGGAAATGGGTACCCGGCTATAGACAGCGAAAGATCTTGTCAGTTTTTGTTAGTGTTTGAGCGCTTAATCAGCTGCTTGCACTGTATGCTTCCCGGGAAGCTGAGAATGTTTCGGAGCGTTCAATGGTCTGCTGGGGTAATAATATGGTGTAAAGCGCATAGAGCCTGCTGTTGAGCGGGGATATGCGCTATACAAATGCTATTTATTATTATTATTATCATTTATTAAATGGTTACCCAGCTATAGACAGTAATATATCATGCCATCATGTCAGTTTGATCCATCTTGCTAAGGCTAAACCCGATTGAGAGTGATACAACGTCCCAGCAGAAAGATGGAGATAGTCGATAACAGTTATCTCAAATCGGGAATCGAACTCAAGCCTTTAGTTTGTCGCAGCAAAGTGTCTTACGGCTACACCACAGACGCTTTAGTGGGTAAGACATTACAAAGTAAAGTTGTTCCTACATCCGATCCGGACATTGAGGATTGCCTTGTTAGAGAGACAACTTCCTGGGCCTTCGGCATATTGTGGTAGGGTGGCTAGTTCCTTTCCACGCCGCCTTTACTTCCCCATCTCGAAGTCAGGTACTCATTGCTGCTGGGTGGGCAGGAGGGGGTGACAAAAATCCGTGTCCGAACCGTTGCTCAGACCCGGACTTTCCGCTTTTCTCACATTACGAGGATAAAATACATCACGCTGGGTCGGGTCTGGCCGAGAGACAA
>NW_004797924.1:360279-361830 GCF_000002075.1 Aplysia californica | reverse complement strand
ATATATACTTCTATGATCGTTGGTATATATAGTATACAAAACTGGTGACAAAACACACCTGCTGATGCACCGATCATTCCTTTCATTGAAAGGGGGTCCAGCTAGTATTTTACAAAACCTGTTTTTCCCTTTATTGCACTTCGTGATTGATATCGTTTGATGTAATCTACGTCTCTGTACACACACGTAACAAGCTCTCACATGGTCTCCCCATGGGTCTCGCCCAGGTACCAACCACGTTGCCTCGTCCACGTCATGGGAGAATTTTGGACACGGAAGAAGTCAGGGGTTGCTGGGATCGGGTCAAATGTGGTGTGGCTTTTGTTTGTTTTGGTAAGTTTTTACGGTAAACTTGCACCTGCATAAGGTCTATGAGCGCGCGGGATACATTTAATATTTTGAGTTTGGTAGGAATTAATTTTGAAGTTTACCCAGGTGGCAGCCAAGGTGGTGTAGGTTTGACCTCGAAGCCGCTACAGTAGCCTTGAAGGCCATCCTAATTCGTCAAAAGAAGAATGGTTTTTAATTTTTAAAAACCAAAAGTCAGAGACAAAGAAATCTGGGTTGAAAAACAAAAATAGGAAAGAAGCAGGACGATCTGTTTCGATCAAATAACTTTCGTGAGACATGGTCGGGGGTGAAGATGATAGTTGGCTACAAAAATAAATGACAGGCTAAACATGATAATAGATCTATGTGTTGACAACGACCAGAGCTATACAAATTAACTAAATTAGTTTTTCTCTGCAATTTTGTGACTTGCCACGACTGAACACGAACACAAATGAAAATAATGGTGTTGTTGCTGTTGAAGAACGTGAGGTTAGATGTGTGTTTGGACGTGTGAATGTGAGAGAGGCGTGTGACCCAGACGATGTGAAACCCAAAACTCTTAATTAAATTATGTTAAGCATAACTTAATTTTATTTAGAATCTACGTCTCAACCAGTCTTTGCTGACACACGTCATTCCATTTATTTGAAAATGCTCCGAAATTGTCCCTCTTCCAAAGAAAGCAAAAATAGTAGAAAAAATGAATAACCCGGGACTTATAGAATTAACTTCTGTTGTTATAAAATGTCTAGAAAAAAGTGTGTTGAAAAGACTCCCAACATACATTGAACCTATCCAGGACCCTCCACAATTATTTTCAAATCGCTTTGGGAGAAGTGTGGAAAACGCCATTCTACTATTTCTTCCAAAAAGTGTATCGTCACACAGAGACCTCTATTTTTAGCAAACTATTATTCTGACCACTTCAATACAGCACTTATCTATCAACAGAAATTGACAATACTAATAAACAAACAGGGACTCCTAATGTTTAATGACAGGCCTGAAGTCACACATACAATAGACTGGTGCACACAGATAGACAGACAGCTGGTTCTAGGTTTGCTGTGTACATCCGAGAAAAGACGAGGGAAGAATTAGATAGACAGATAGAACGACTGGTGTGTAGTTTGACAAGTGGAGAAGAAGAGAGAGAAAAGAGTGAAAGATAAATGTATATCTACACACACACACAAACACACACACACACACACACAC
>NW_004797924.1:357826-358969 GCF_000002075.1 Aplysia californica | reverse complement strand
AGACAGACAGACAGACAGACAGACAGACAGACAGACAGACAGACAGACAGACAGAGAAAGAAAAAGAGAGATTGTGTGTATGTGTGAGTGGAAAGGGTGTTGGCGTGGTTACTCTCACACATATCAAAATAATCTTTTTTTTCAAGTTTCCTTTGTGTTCACCCGCAAGACATGAGAGTTATACCCCTCGTTATAGAATGTGCTGTTTGTTTTTACCCTAACCGTATGCCGTGGGGTCATTTTGTACCCCCGAGGTTGTATTCTTCACATTTTAAAATACTTCTAGTCCGAAGATCTCTTTGAAACGTTCAGTATTTCTCAAAATATCATTTTCATAGACTTCTATGCAAAGCATACGGATCGGATTAAAGAATAAATTTCGTCTTTGGAAAGTGGTGGCACAGAGTGCCCCACATCATATGGATACGATAGTAAAACGTGACGTACGGATACGGTTAAGTACTTCTGATTCCTCCCACTGCCCAAAGAGCACAGCTGTATGCGGAATAACATGTACGTTTAGGAACAGTAACAGTTTATGCCGCTGATTCACCCCACACCAAGGAAAATATAGTAGCAATGTGTGCACCTACAGCAAATCGTGTCTGTATAATTTACCAGTGCAGTTGATCACTTCGACGTTTTAGGGCCGAAACAAAAGAAATTTTTAAAAACAACAAAAAACAAACCATAACCCCCCCTAAAAACAACAACAACAACAACAACAACAACAACAACAACAACAACCCATCTGAATTAGAAACCAAATGTCACTTTACTGTGTTCAATGACATGTTTTGATTTGTCTCAACACACAACGTCATTTCAAAACGAGAACATGTTTCCAATCAACGGAATCACCTTTCTGTTTGTCGTGAAGTGTTGGAAATAATCTCTCGCTTTTTAGAGATTTAATTAAAACACATGTCTTCACTCTTGATTAAATCTCCTATTTCGAATGTTATTGCATTTCAGGGGCGGCGATTAAAGGAGGGATAGAGAGGGGCACATTAACCTTTGGAAAAAAAATAATAAGGATTTAACCGCATTTTGCCCGAAACATATTAATCTCATAAATATTGCTTTGGGGTTGTGATTAAAAAACAACAACAAAAGAACCCTTCTCTACCCGCCCCCCAACCC
>NW_004797924.1:354911-356037 GCF_000002075.1 Aplysia californica | reverse complement strand
AGAGAGAGAGAGAAAGAGAGAAAGAGAACGGAAACGTTTTTCTATCTGTAGAGAACGAATGTTTTAATGAATGTTTCTAATTACTCACGTTTCAATTTTTTTTGTGGCCGTTCGTAAACATATTATTAATATTGTAGAGAAGCTACACAAACAAATCCCCCCTAAAAAAAACATTGGCAATATCCAAAACATTTAAGCGAAGGAGCTTCGATCTCTCTGATATAAAAAATGATTTCTTTTTAAAACACATGAACACAACATCATACATCTAGTCTCGCGTTCCCTGGGTGAGCAGAACAGACATGACAGCGATAAAATATTTTAGAAACGATCGGCAGCGTTTCTGATTGCTCAAAGATTGGATGCGCGTGCTGCAAAGATTACAAAATTAGTTAATCGCTCCCCCCCCTCCCTCGCCTCCAAAAAAAAAGCAAAAAGAAAAGCAAGCTAAGAAAGTTAGCAGAGTATTGTGTGGATCTCTAAATTACGCGCCAGTCAATTGAAACTGGTGGTTATGGGCCACCTTTAATGGGCTCCTATGATTGCTCTGGGACGCCTTCTCACTTTTCTGTCTGTCTCTTACGTGGAACAGTTTTTCAAAAAAGTAAATGTCAGACTAAAAGCGCCAACTCCTACCGACTCTGAAGCACTCTGCCCCAATATTTGAATTACTGCTCACAATTGGGAAATGCTTATATTGTGTGAGACAAAAGTGACAACGAATTATGAAGGCGCCCCCTCCCTCGCGCTAAAATGGAGAAGCTTAAAACAATCCAAAAAACAACAACAACAAAAACAGCAACTACTACAACAACAACAACAACAACAACAACAACAACAACAACAACAACAACAACAATAATAATAATAACAACAACAATAACAATAACAATAACAATAACAAGAACGAAACAAACATAGAAACAAACAAAAAACACTAAAAACACAACAAACAACAGTAAAAAAACAACAACTAAAAACAAAGCAATCTCGAATTAATCGAGTCGGCATTGTGTCTTCCTCCTCCTGCCCTTCATGTGATTCATATTGAGGGGATCGGTCGGAGCTCTCCACAATCTGTCCCCGTCGTTTTATGCAAGAAAAATTCTGAAATTATACAAACTGA
>NW_004797924.1:346339-354811 GCF_000002075.1 Aplysia californica | reverse complement strand
ACGCCTTCTCATTTTCTGTCTGTCTCTTACGTGGAACAGTTTTTCAAAAAAGTAAATGTCAGACTAAAAGCGCCAACTCCTACCGACTCTGAAGCACTCTGCCCCAATATTTGAATTACTGCTCACAATTGGGAAATGCTTATATTGTGTGAGACAAAAGTGACAACGAATTATGAAGGCGCCCCCTCCCTCGCGCTAAAATGGAGAAGCTTAAAACAATCCAAAAAACAACAAACAACAAAAACAGCAACTACTACAACAACAACAACAACAACAACAACAACAATAATAATAATAACAACAACAACAACAACAACAATAACAATAACAATAACAAGAACAAGAACGAAACAAACATAGAAACAAACAAAAAACACTAAAAACACAACAAACAACAGTAAAAAAAACAACTAAAAACAAAGCAATCTCGAATTAATCGAGTCGGCATTGTGTCTTCCTCCTTCCGCCCTTCATGAGATTCATATTGAGGGGATCGGTCGGAGCTCTCCACAATCTGTCCCCGTCGTTTTATGCAAGAAAAATTCTGAAATTATACAAACTGAGCCCAAAAATGTGAAATTATGCGATTCTGTTAATTTTAACAAAGAATGATAAAGAAAAATAATCAGAAATTATGCCCAAAAAATGATCAAATTTTGCTTAATTATGCGGGGTGCAGAAAACAACGGGGACAGCACAATGAACAAAAAATATGTAAGATCGCATGGTCTTAGCTACTACAACACAAATGTATCAATATAAAATAATAATATGATTACGTCTAAACGTTGTGGCCATTTGTGTCACAACGCGGTGGAATCAAGCGCTCGTCAATTTTTGAGCATGTGGAGTTATTGGTATCATCTGAAAGCTCATTTGTTTGCCTTGCTTCCAATTAAATAAATATCAATCTTGAAAAGAACTCCAGATATTTGCGATTGAAGGAAATGAGGTCGCCTGGTTTCAGTGGTGAAATTAGCGAGAAAATGGCCGCCAAGGTTTGGTAACTGCAATAGCTAAAGGGTCCTTGAAAACAGAAAAATGACATATTTGGTGCCTTAAATCAATGATTTTCAGCAAAATTCACATGGAAATGTGTTTTTATATGGACATTAAAGAGGTTGAACCCAAAAATAAAAATTCCATAAAAATTTCCAGACTTTTGGAAAAATGCCTGTTCTTCGGATTTCTGTATTTTGACGAGCGCCTGATTTCACCACGCAGCATCACATTTTCTTTTTTGAGTGACAGAGGAATGGCAATATTTGGAACTTCGGGCGGATTTGAACCTCGAACTTCCCCCCCTGAAGGTTAAGTCTGAAACCTCTTCCTCTACTACGTAGCCCCGAGTAGTGTATGTTATTTCTGATCTTCCCTGGCCTGGGAGGGATTTGTATTTGTTGATGTATGCTCACATCCGAGTGGATAATAATGTATAATATTATGACTTTTTGGTGCAAACATATTTCTTATCTGTCTGCCAGAATCAGTCTGTGCTCCAGAGTACATAATCACACACAAACACACACTTCTTGCCTAACAGAAATGATAAATCAGCAAGAAAAACAATTTCCAGACAGAGAAGCGCGCGGGGGGGGGGGGGGGGCAAACTTCTTAAAATAAATAGAGCTGTTCGGAGGCAAATCTGAGCAGACGATGAAGTAAAAAAAAAAGAGGGAAATAAAAAAAAGGGAACAGTTGGATTTTTCGCTTCACTCAATCTTCTCCAACCGACTCGCCTCCAAAATGTAATCTCCCTCGCTCCGCTTGCCCCCGACAAACCAACACATTCCCGATAATGCGGAGGGCATAAACAGCTTTTAAAAAATCAGAAATAACGCGGTTTCTGCATTTTTGGCGGATACGATAGCACTATAAATTTCAATAACACTTGGCGGATACAAAATGAAATCCGCCCTAGCCCTTCCTCTCTGATTCACTCTCTGAATTCTTTTCCGTCTCTCAGTTGGGTTGGGGATTTTTTGTTGTTGTTTTTTTCGATTTCTGTTTATATTTCTGTCTCAGTGTCTGTATGTTTTTCTTGGTTTGTCCAGCAACTCTCTCTCTCTCTCTCTCTCTCTCTCTCTCTCTCTCTCTCTCTCTCTCTCTTTCTCTCTCTCTCTCTGTCTCTCTCTCTATGTCTCTCTCTCTGTCTCTGTCCCTCTCTCTGTCTCTGTCTCCCTATCTGTCTCTGTGTCTCTCTGTCTCTCTGTTTCTCTGTCTCTCTCTCTCTCTCACACACACACACACACAAACACACACACACACACACACACACACACACACACATACACACCACACACACACACACACATTTTTTCTCTCTCTCTCTCTCTCTCTCTCTCTCTCTCTCTCTCTCTCTCTCGCCTCCCCTTGTCTCTCTCTCTTTCTCTCTCTCTCTTTCTCTCTCATTCTCTCAATGTGAGTAGGAGTGAGTGAGTGTATGTTTGTGCGTTTGTGTGCGTGTATTTATGTTTGTTTGTGTGTTTGTGTGTATGTTTGTATGTTTATGTTTGTTTGTGTGTATGTGTGTTTGTGTGTGTGTGTACGTGTTTGTTCATGTGCAGTCCTTTCCGTCTATTTCTACTCTACCTTTATTTACTCACCTCTCTTTCTTTTTATCTTTCTCTCGCGTTATCGCTTCAATAACCCCCATACCTCCTCATGTATTCCGCAACGCAGTAATGTTAGTTCCGTCATTTGTCAAGAACACGACTTTTTATATGTGACTCCTTATGTCTTTCTCTCATTTTCCTCCTTATCAACATCATCAGCTGCTTCTTCCCAGTTTTTCCCCAAATCAAACCTTGCCCCAAGAGCAACGTGAAGGCCTCAACAGCAGGCCATCAATCACTGCACACCATGACCTTCCATTTTGTCGGCCCGATTTTTTTTCGGTCGTGCCAATATTGATATTTTCATTAGTGCCAATCAGTGTGCACCACTCTGGAACGCCGCACATTCCGAGACGGTGGGTCAATTGGAATCGAAGACGGTGATTATGGAGCCTGCTTTTTTGTACAGCTGTAAATAATGTACGACGCTCTGCACCTCTCTCTCTCTCTCTCTCTCTCTCTCTCTCTCTCTCTCTCTCTCTCTCTCTTCTGATTTCGGTCTTTTTTTCACTTCTAGTTTTATATTTTAGATGCTTTTTTTTAGCTTCATATTTTTAGCTTTTGTTTCCTTGTTTCGCTCATCAGTAGGGTATATCTCTATGCTATGTAAATGTAATCGTGCCTGTGAGCTTTATTTTCTCTACTCAAGTTACACTTACGAGAAGTAAAAAAGGGGTACTTTATACCTTTCAGGTTTAACAGAATCATTTTTGTAATTTTAATAAATAGCTGCGACTCAATTCGTGGTTGGTGTGTTCCCTTGTGTGGACTGCTCCTTTTTTTCCTATTAAATACCTGTCTTCTTTAATCCTCCTCTTTCACTTTTACTTTTTTGTATTTTACTCTCCAGGAACACCTCAATTATTCCGCACTTATGTAACTGCATTGTTTTGCAAGTACTGTAAAGCTCTTAATAATAATAATAATAGATAGCATTTGTATAGCGCATATCACAGCTCAACAGCAGGCTCTATGCGCTTTACACTATATTATTACCCTAGCAGACCATAGAACACTCCGAAACATTCTCAGCTTCCCGGGAAGCATACAGTGCAAGCAGCCGATGAAGCGCTCAAACACTAGCAAACTGACAAGATCTTTCGCTGTCTATAACCGGGTACCCATTCCCACCTGGGTGAAGTGAGGAAAATTCGTGTAAAGTGCCTTTCCCAAGGACACAACGTCGGGCCCTTGACGGGATTCGAACCCACAACCTTACGGTTGCGAGTCCGAGAGCCTTTAGAACCACTAGGCCACCGACGCCACCATATCTGCCAAATCTTGAAAACGTTAACTGATCAGAGTATGAATCATATGTGCTGGTCAATAAATCCCTTATGAAAATGTACTCTTATGAAAACAAAATACTAAAATTCCACTGCGGAACTCTTTGTTTTAGCTTGAGGATCTCGGGCTGAGAGGATAGTAATATAATATCTATGTGGGTGGTTGGCGGGTGCTCTTGTGCTGTTTGCTCCTTCTTTCCTATCGAACATCTATAATCCTTATCTCCCCTTCTTCTTTTTTATGTTTGTTATTCTCTTGTAACACCTCTAATCTTCTGGCGCTCATATGACCTTATGCAGTTGAGAGCGCCGTAAAACCTCTACTAAAACTAAAAAACATAATATCTGTCTGATTCGACTACCTCTCGCCCACCTCTCCCCTTCCTCTTGCCCCACCTCATGAAAGCAATGGGACAATCTGGACTTTGCAGATGACTTTCCGCTCCTGTCGCACATCCTCGGTCAGATGCAGGTAAAGGCTTCAGTTTGAAACTGCCTATCAGAGTTGAAATGAGGATCCACCCTAGAAAGTGGAAAGGTCGTAAAGATCGATGCACTATCAAAGGAGCAAGTCACTATAGAAGAAAATGTACTAGACGACGTGTAATCCTTCTGTTACCTTTGGAGGATAATTCACAGAGACGGAGAAGCAGGAGATGAAATTATTCACCACATCAGAAAGGGAAAGCACAGGTTGCTTTCATAATATCTTTGTTTAGGATTTGGAGGACCAGGGATATCTCGCTTCGGACAAAGCTGAGGATTTTCAACCCAAATGTGAAGTCTATCCTGTTGTATGAATGTGAGGCATAGAACTCATCTCAGACTTTCATAAAGAGTATCCAGGTTCTCTTGAACAAGTGCTTGAGGAAGTTACCTGAAATTAGCAACCTGTTTCTGATAAAGCATTAATAATGATAAATAATAATAATGATATTATATAACATTTATTTTGCGCATTTCCAAAAAAGTAGCTCAATGCGCTTTACATTGAAATACCCATTTTTCAAAAACCTTTCTTACTCCTTCCTTTCTTCTCATGCAATATACATTAATGCACACACACACACACACACACACACACACACACACACACACACACACACACACACACAGAGAGAGAGAGAGAGAGAGAGAGAGAGAGAGAGAGGGAGAGACAGAGAGAGAGAGAGGGGGAGAGAGAGAGAGAGAGAGAGAGAGAGAGAGAGAGAGAGAGAGAGAGAGAGACTATTTTCATTCAGACATAGGAACAGAACAACTATAATGAAAAATAACGTTAAAAGCTTATGAAGGATAGGCCTGTAGGAACAGAAAATGTTTAAGATGTCTTTTGAAGCTATCAAGTGTTTTTATTTGTCTTAATTTCATGGGTAATCTGTTCCACATAAATGGACCAAGATATGAGAAAGATCTCTCTCCATATGATTTGTATGATTTTACAGGTGTCAGAAGTAGGGTGTTATCGTTTGATGATCTTAGGTTTCTCCCTGGCTTATATATACTGATAAGTTCTTGTGGATAAAAAGGAGCAGTTTTATTTACACATTTGAAACACATGACGCAGATTCTAAATATTATTCTTTCTTTTACAGGGAGCCAATGCAGTTCTTTTAATAATGGAGTGACATGGTCTCGTTTTTTAGATCTTGTTATCAGTCTAGCGGCATTGTTTTGAATTACTTGTAAACGATTCAAATATTTGTTGTTCAGACTTGCTAGGAGTGAGTTACAATAGTCTAATCTAGATAGGATAAGAGATGTTACCAGTGTTTTTGTGGTATTTTCGTTTAAGTACTTTCGAACTAGGCCTATCCTTCTCACCTGAAAATAAAGAGATTTGGACAGAGATCCTAGAAACGAGCCCATTGATAAGTGGTGGTCAATATATACACCGAGATTCTTGACAACTTCTTTACTAGATGTCATATGCCCATATAAATCAAAGTTGACACTTTCCAGATCGTTATTTAATCGTGGATTTTTGATAAGATGTATTATTATACACTTTTTGACCAAATGTTCGTTAAAGGCGAAAACAGTGGGTGGTTGGCGGGTATTCTGGTATGGTCTGCTTCTTCTTTCTTATCAAACATATATCGTCCTTATCTCCCTTTCTTCTTTTTTATGTCTGTTACTCTCTTATAACACCTTTAATCTTCTGGCGCTCATATGATGACCTTATGCAGTTGCGAGCTCCGTAAAACCTCTATTTAAAAAAAAAAAACAGACAAAAACATTTTCTCCAACTCTGAGACGGGCCGGGCTGCTCTTGGGAAAGAAAGGCTTCCTCTCCAATCTGGGTGCCATTTATAGCTATTGTCTCGAGATTTCCACTAGCAATAAATTTAAATACCCATTAACGTGTCGGTTCTGCACACTGTAACTCAGGCAACCTGGCCAGGTTTTCCACTTGAGACCTTGCTTCTCTGCAAGACCTGTAAGAGAGATGGGTGGAAGTGGAAGTGTGAGTGTGTGTGTGTGGGGGGGGGGGGGGGGCGGGACAGGCACGAAGCCATCAATCAAAGCAGATTGCGACCTTCCATTTTGTCCGACCAAGTTTTCTAGCCTTTCCAATATCGATATCTCTATTATAGCAAAGATTGTACACAACAAGATGGTTCACGCCTCTCTTTGAGCCAATTAAAAAACCGTTCTCACAATCCGGTGACGTCCTCTACGAAAAAGCGCCGGCTTTGCGAACAGAGTTACCCTACTTGTGTGAAAAAGATCAAAGTGAAACTAACAAGTTTTTAAATGAATTAGAATTCAAATTTCTGAAGAAAGCTTTTTTTAATGGTTACGCTGACCAAAAAAAAAAAAAAAACCTTTCCCGGTAGAAGAGGCAACTGTTTTCTTCGTTTCATTTGGTTTTAGAATGAGAGGCGAGGGGTCATTGATTTTTTTTAAACCTAAGGAGCTCTTGTAGCCTAGAGGTTAAGGTGTTGGTCTCTCATTCAAAGGTCCCGGGTTCGAATCCGGGTAGCGACCGAAAATTGTTCTTCTCTAAAATTGTCCCCTTTCACCTCCTTTCCTGCTTTCTAGCAATGTTCTGTCGTCTACTTTCCTCTCCTCGTTCTGCCCCCCCCCCCCAACCCCCTCACCTCCTTTGCCCCCTCCTCTGGGCTCCAGACTCTTTCTGCAGACGTTCTACTGTTACTCTTTGACTCCTTCTTACAGCTGTCTTTCAGCCACACCCCTAATCGTCTGGTAGAAAAGATCTACACCTAGCCTTCTCGGACAAGGGCGAAACATCTCGAAGGGCCCGGGTGAAAGATGCGCACGTTAAAGATCCCTTGGTGGTCTAAAATCGATAAGAGTAGGCTTCGGTCGCCACCCGGGCAAGATTCCAAATTTCTGCACTGTCGATACTGTCAATACCGGAAGTGAACGACTGTGATTATAATGACTACCTTGTTGTAAATTACACACTGTTCCAGTCATACCATTAGGTTTTTAGAAATAAGAAATGTTCAAAGAATTCTACATAAGGAACTTCTTTTTTTTTTTTAAGGTGAAAGCTACCTTCTACGTGGTAGTAAGTGTATTGTAAACTGTCGTGAAAAAGCATTGCACAGCCTTGAAGGAGTGTGTAACTGGTATATGCTCTGGTGTGGTTTGCTCAGTCTTACCTATCAAACATCTATCGTCTTTATCTCACCTCCTTCTTTTCTGTAACTCCTTTAATCTTCAGGCACTCATATGACCTTATGCAGTTGCGAGCGCCGTAAAACCTCTACTAAAAAGCCTTGTAGGAGATTGTCATTTTGTGTGAAAATCTATTTTTAAAAACACTGAATAAACAACTGTCTAGAGAGAAGATTCTGATCTATTATTCACATGTCGTTACCTCAAAACTACAAAGTTCTATCTGATCAAAACCTAGTTTGAGAAATTTGACCTAAAAATGATTTTGAGCTTTACATGTCAAGCTTTGTGGAATGCAATTCTTTGAAGAATAATATCTTGATAACGACTTCGAATATTCTGACAATTTCGATGGTGCAGATAGAACAAGGTTTTCTTACCTCATGAACTCAAAACCGCAATAAGTGTCAGATAGAACTTTGTTTTTCTAAGGTAGCGATACATGGATCATCATTGTGTAGTGTAGCCACGTCTTGGGAGGGGGGGGGGTTCTCGTGGCCTAGAGGTTAAGGTGTTCGCCTCTCATTCAATAGATCGTGAGTTCGAATCCGGGGAGCGACGGAAAATGTTCTAAAATGTCCTTCTTTCACATCCCTTCTCTCTAACAATGTTCTGTCATCTGCTTTCGTCTCCACTTTCTTCCCCTCCCTCTCACCTCCTTTGCCCCCTCCTCTGGACTCCAGACTCTTACTGCAGCCTTTCTACTGCTACTCCTTGGCTCTTTCTTACTGCTGTCTTTCAGCAACACCCCTGATCCTCTGATCGGTAAGATCTACACCTAGCCTTTTCGGACAAGGGCGAAAATCTCAGAGGTCAATCGTGCACGGTGCGCATGTTAAAGATTCCTTGGTGGTCCAAAATCGAAAAGAGTAGGCTTCGGCCGCCACTTGAGCAAAAATTCGAATTACATACCAACTGAAAATGGT
>NW_004797924.1:342947-344781 GCF_000002075.1 Aplysia californica | reverse complement strand
TAAGGTCGTAAGTATACTTATACAAGATGGTTAAGATGGAAGCATTTTGATAGATGATGGTAAAAATGACCTTCTGTAACTTTCTTTGTTACAGATCAGAAGCCTAGGTCTTTTACTTCTGACTGATATTTTTATTTGAGGGGACAAGGGATGATTGTTGTCTAAAAAGATGGAATTTATTTTCTTAGTGCGAGCTGTTATGTAAAATTCATCCAAGTAGGGGAATAAAGATGTTGAAATTTTACATGCTTTCCGTATTAGTCGATTTAATAAAGCAATAAACAAATAAATATGATCTATTGTGCTACCGTAGAATTAGAACTATACAGTTATTTTTGACAGTTTGGTCGTTTAGACATTATAGTTACTAAGAATGTGAGGCCCATTAAAATCGTAAGATTGTCCGGAGTCGTTATCAAGATATTCAAAGAATTGCATTCGAAAAACGTTTGGCAAGTCGTGAAAATCAGAATGTATAACTCCAAATTCATCAAAAACTAGGTACTGAGCAGATAGAACGTTGTAAATCTAGGGTTGTGATTAATTAAAAGTCCATCCGATCCTTTGGCGTGTATTATGATGTCCTTAACCGTTCACTCTAATGTATTTACTTTCCCCTAATCAGCGTACCATTTCCAAGTTGTACCCGTCTGCACCCTGATGTCACCTTGCCGCATTCTTTCTAGTCTTCCTCTTGATCTTTTTCCTGATCTTGGTTTCCTTCTAGAGCATCTTTTTGTGCATCTGTTGCCTCTCACTTTTTGTCTTTCTTTTTAAAAATTCCCGACCCAAGAAGCCCACGTCGGATGTGACCTACTTGTGTGTAGCGCCGGTGAGCCAACTTCATACACAAACCAACCAATCCAACCTCTTCTGTGCCTTCTGTCAAGCTTCCACTTCTGTGCCCCATTGTCTTGAGGCAGAGTGTGCCAAGTGGTGGAGTGGATTGCCCTGTTATTACACAGCGCCACCAAGATACTAGGAAGTAAAACCATATTCCTGAAGGGATCGTCTGTCTGCTTTGGGTGAGACCCATAGGGTAATGTCTGTCCGCTGCTTGTACCAGGGGTAGCCAGTAATAGCGGTACAAGATTCATTCACTGATAGATTTATTGTTCTGCCGTCACGTGGTAGAACTCCGGGGAGTACTTTTGGAAGATGTGTATCATCATCATTATCACCATCATCATCATCATCATCATCATCTTCATCATCATCATCATCATCATCATCATCATCATCATCATCATCATCATCATCATGAATGATTTCAAAGTGAATGAAGAATCTTTTATGAACCCATACTATATTATTATTTCACCGTGGACTGTTCCCCATGTCATTGAGTTTCCCGTCCAGAACTGTGGCACTTGATTCTTGAAGTTTGGGAGGAGGGGGGGGGGGCATTCATAAAAATAAGAAAGTTGTTTTGTTGGTTTGAAATTGAGGCTAAGTGGTAACGACAACTGAACTAACAAATCAGCTCCTAACAGGTTCAGGATATGTGGTGCAGACACGTTTAATGAATTGTGGAAACTGTGGCAAAGAAATGTGACACCTGCCCGTTACCTTCAGGTCTTGTAAATGAAATAACGATTGGGAATTTCACAGAGGTCGTTACACCCGTGGCATGCTATTTGGTTACGTGTGATAGGCAGAGGAAAACGGGGTGAGAGATGGTGAAAGAGAAAGAGAGATAAAGATAAAGAACAAGCAGGATGAACAGAGAGAAATAATGTAGAAAGTGGAAGATACGTTGATATATAGATAGATAGATAGATGAATAGATAAATAGATTGATAAATAGATAGATAGATAGATAGATAGATAGATA
>NW_004797924.1:341649-342735 GCF_000002075.1 Aplysia californica | reverse complement strand
ATAGATAGATAGATAGATAGATAGATAGATAGATAGATAGATAGATAGATAGATAAAGGGCGACAGAGAATTTAGGAGAGACAGAGAGTGAATACGAGCGTGTGAATGTGTTTGAGTGTGTGAGAGAGATAGAAAGAGAAAGAGAGAGAAAGAGAGGGAGAGAGAGAGAGAGAGAGAGAGAGAAACAAAGAGAGAGAAACAAAGAGAGAGAAACATAGAGACACAGAGAGAGAAAGACAGACAGACAGAGACAGACTGAAAGAGAAACAGAGAGAGACACAGAGAGAAACAAACAAAACATATTCGCAAGACGGAGGAAGACAGACATTTTCCGCCACAAGAGTCTAAGATCTAAATTTTGACAGATTTCCTTCTGTGGGCGCGAGAGTGGATGAATCGGGTGAACGATTGAAACTGGGATCCGGCCTCTGTAGATACAGAACAGCGAACCAGCACCAGCCATTTTGCGCTCTGACACACTGAGGCTTTTGCTGGTAATTGAATCCGGCTGGCAAATTTGCATTCTATTAACCAATCACTTGACAAGACTCGATTAACCGGACGACAAAGTAGGCGGAGACGAAACGGGAGAGAACAATGCAGGGCCGAGTGTTCGATGACGTGTTTATTTCTTGGCGGTGAAAAAAATACGACCAGGAGAGAAATTACAATAATATCAGGCCGAGTATAGTAAAAACTAACGTTTACCTGTGGGAAAAGTAAGAAAACGAAACAAAATGAAATGTGCACCTCCCCCCACCCCCTTTCCTCCTTTCCAGTTTAATTTAACGTTTGGTGCAAGTCACTTCACTTGCAGCTTTTGATATTTTAATTAATTGCTGCTCTTTTTACCTGCACTTTCTAAATATGTAAATGAGGTAGCGCTTAGATAAAAATCTGCTTTTGTTCAGCTTGGCAGTTTAAGTTCTTGCCAACTTTGTTCTCTCTTTTTAAGGTGTTGGACCATTAGCCACGATATAGAATATTGATGCTAGGAGAAGGAACCTTAGACAAGCCTCTCCCTGTCTTTCCAGTTCTCTCTCTCTCTCTCTCTCTCTCTCTCTCTCTCTCTCTCTCTCTCTCTCT
>NW_004797924.1:336562-339531 GCF_000002075.1 Aplysia californica | reverse complement strand
TCTATCCCTCTTTCTCCTCTCGCTCTCTCTCTCTCCCCACCCCCATCTCTCTCTCCCTCTAACAAAAAACACTCTGTTGAAAAGCAAACCAACTGACATCGTGAAACCTGCCAAACGTGTCAACCTTTGACCCCCTCGTCACCTGACACTCCGGGTCGATGACAGCCTCGAATGTCAAGCCCGTTGTTTATTGTCTAGGACAATATTTATCAATAACGGTTACTTAGTCAGCAGATCGATTCCCTGAGAGTATTAAATCGACGCTCCTTTGTGGTAGTCCTTCCCAGGTCTCATCAATCAGGACCAGAGTGAGAGGAACTCATAAAAAATCTACCAACCTCGTTTTCTACATGTCGTCTGCTATCGATTCTAACAAACATTTATGACCCCTACTACTATAATACACTCCTGTACTTCAGATTTATTATTTCTTTTTATTTAAACTCCTGTTTTATGATCACCCTTATATGATGTTAAATGTAAGGAAGATAATTTGTTTGGTTGGTTGAAAGATATTATTATCCAGTACAGTTTTTGTTGCTATCGACAACAGACATCCATTCTGCTTGTTAGTTGTTTTGTAAAAACGATACAGTAGAGTGAGATGTATCAATTGACTTAGAAACGTTGTCGTGTGAAAAATGCTGGAAACACACTTAGAGGAATGTCTTTCTTGAGTCGCAAGCCTAATTCACTCCTTCCACAACCAAGAATATAACGTTAAAGAAATAAAACAAAACAAACAAAACAAAACCATAGAACGTTTGTGTTTGTTTTTCAGATCAAATGTCTACACGAGAAATTCAAATATACGATTTACGTCATGAAATGTCTAATTATTAATTAAGAATCGAAAATTCAAACAGTAAAAATTGAAATAAAACTTCAAATGCAACTCATAATAATTTCAAATGCCCCATAGGAATCCCATATGTGAGTATAAATAAATGAGCTGCATAAAAAGGGTATACAGACTGAAAGGGATTCTTTTTGAAATCCTAGCCATTCCTGTCTAATTCCTACAGGTGGGAGTTTGTCTTTTTGTTATCGTTTTTAAATTTGCGTAGACATTTTGTGCTGATTCATAACTGAAAGTCGCAAGCAGGATATAACAAAGATGGCATCTTACGTGTGTATACAGTTTATTGGTAGTGGAATTTGTTTATGTGGTCGGTTTGGAGAATAACTCCCGTCGTTAAATGGTATTTGAATTTCCAGTTTCGTTACATTTTGATCAGCTTTTTAGAAAGTGTAATTTAAACTCGAGATGCACAGTTGTGCCATAAAATGTCCGGCTGGATATTTGAACTTTCTATGCGGCGTGAAACTTTGTATGTGACATCTGATAATACTTTGTGGTATGTATATTTTATGTACAATTGATCCAAATAAACAACTGTAGGTGTTTTATGCCCCCACCGACACTATTTCGAACGTTTGGGAGGTGGGCTTCTTCGACCCTACCTGTCAGGGGTAACCTGGGCTGCAAGGGGTAAAGCGTCTTGGTAGACAGATGGAGATACGCGATAAAAAATCCTCGGTCTTCGGCTTGTTCTGCCTGCGATGGAGTTCGTAACCATTACTCGTCAAAGACGCTTGTGAGTACAGACCGGGACGCTAGGCGTCTAAAGCAATAGTACCTTAAGCCATTCACGCACACGGCTTAGGTTTGTTTCCTGTGAGAGCACATTATTGTTATTTCTTATTTTCAATCTGTCGTATTGACAGTATCATACTCAGAACAGGTTGGAGACAAGTCATTTAGATCTTTCAGCTTGTGGTGATACAGGCGTTCAACATTTTTGGGAACATTTATCACAGCAACTGGGAAGTGGCAGTATGCACATGTGAGTGTCTTATAGAGGAGGCCCTAAGATCAAGCTCAACAGTACAAGATTTCCAGAAACATTTATGTCAACACCCGGGAAGTCATATCACCCGTTTGAAAGAAAAGGCACTGGCCCTGGCGTTAAATTTCTGCACGCTCATTGAACGACATGTAAAGGAATACTGCGAGTTGAGAGAGACGTTACAAATTGCTCATAGTCAAATTATGAGTTTTGAGCCACCTGTTCTTACACTTTTATCTCTGAAAAAACTCCATAATCAAATGTTACCAGCCACGCCTTTGTCTTATCGGAAACAGACGCGAAGGGTATCTATCAGTCAATATATTGACCAGTTCTCTGTGTATTAGAAGGGTAACGTCGCATATTTTATTCAAAATACAAACGGAGAAAAGCTTCCATATCAGATTACAAGTAATGGATGTGTTCTCCTCAGAGAGACTTCTCGTGACCAGACGAGGGGATTGTTGAAAAGCTCTCATAGATACCGTTTCTGTGAGGGCGTTGTAAAGCGATTACGTGTGTTCTCTGAGGAGCTATCGACAGTGATGAATCTATTTATGGGGTCACCTGCATAACTACAAACACAACTCAATAATACTGTGGCAGTCCTAAAGAGGTTTAGAACGAGTCATTCGTTTTATTTGGCTGAGTGAGACATTCGAATATATTATTATGTTACATGAAATGACTGAAAATTTTAGTCATTTCACGCAATGACTGATTTCACAGTCTGACTGTAACATATACACGCCAATGGCTATTTCAGCCATAGTCAAAATCAAAGGATAGAGATCATAATATTATGTACAACTGAGAAAGCGTTTAACATCGCACAAAACCTGTACGATTTTCACCACAAAAAACAACTACAACAACATCAAATTGTGGATGTTACAGAGCCATGTGTGTTCGTTTCTGTCCGACAGAAAAAAAATCAAATTAAGAAGGCAAAACTACCAGTGCTGTTCTGCAAAAATGAGAAGAATGTTAAGAAAAAGGACCGCAATTTTTAAAAATAATGTTAAATTGACATGGAATCTTTAATGTGGAGGTTTATGGGTGTTTTAGCCAAGGCAATTTAAGATCTCTTAGTAAAATCTCTAACTTTGATTGGTGGGG
>NW_004797924.1:334827-336415 GCF_000002075.1 Aplysia californica | reverse complement strand
CCGACTTTGTGAGTTTCCTCCACTCCTTAAGTGGTCTCTGACAGTCATATTGAGTCCTTTTAAAAATTGTGTCACGACGCAGTGGAATCAGATGCTCGTCAATTTTTGGGCATATGGAGTTATTGATATCATCTTTAAGGTATTCGCCTTGCTTTCGATGAAAAAAATATCGATTTATCTTGAATAAAAGTCGAGATCTTTGCCATTGAAGGAGATGGGGTCGCCTGGTTTCAGAAGTAAAATAAGCAAGAAAATAGCCGCCAAAGTTTGGTGGTTTCCAAAGCTTAACCCTGTCCGTACGCCCTGGGGTCATTTTGTACCTTCCGGGTTGTATTTTTCACATTTTAGAATACTTCTAGTACGAAGATCTCTTTGAAACTGTCAGTATTTAACAAAAAATCATTTTGACAGACTGCTATGCAAAGCGTACGGATCGGATTAACGAGTAAATTTCCTCTTTGAAAAGTGGTTGCACAGAGTTCCCCACTTCGTATGGATATGATAGTAAAACAAGATGTACGGAGAGGGTTAAGAGTTCTTAGATACTGCAAATTTACTATTGTTGTACCTCTAATCAACCTTTTTCCCTAAAATCCACATATAAACGTGTTTTTGAAGGGACATACAAGGTACTGAATCCACACAAAAAAATGTCCTAAGAGGCAGAAAAAATTGCAGATTTCTCGGATTTCATTATTTTGACGAGCCCCTGATTTCACCAAGATGCCTCACAATTTTAATTAGATGTTTTTTTCGCACCCATCGACACAATTTAGGTCTTTCAGGAGGCGGGCTTCCGACCCTGCCTGTTAGATCTGAGAGGAACACACCATCCAAGCAGACAAATTGAGATACTCGATAAAACATTTTCTCCCCACACGAATTTTGTGACGATATGAGGGGAAAACAGATCAGACGCAGACAAACTGGTTCAACACTTGAAGACACTAAGACATCTTTATTAAACTTTTGGAATACCACTCTCAGTAATATTCTGACCCTAATTCAAAAAACTAATTTTGAGTAACAAGCGTCCTTAGCGTATGACGTCATGGCAACTCTGATATGGCCCCGCAAAGATTTAAATACTGGCTCAAGTGAAACTCTTACCTAATACTGAACATCTGAGTATCGTTAATCACTACCTTAGAATTGCAAAGTTCTATCCGACATTTTTGGCCGTTTTGAGTTATGAAGACCATGAGGTCAGAAACCAAATGTTCCATCTGCTCCATCAAAATGGTAAGCTTATTCGGAGTCGCTCTCAATATATTCAAAGAATTGCACTAAAAATATGCTTGATTAACGTGTTGTCAAACTCAAGACTTTTCCTAACAAGGTACTGAGCAGATAGAACTTTGTACTTTTTGGGTAGCGTAATGTTGAGGCGCGTCTTCAACAATGACCTAAGCTTGAATACATATTTGGGTTGTTTTGGGGAGGTGGGGTTTTGGTAAGTGTTTTAAGGCGCTCGCAACTGCATAAGGTCATATGAGCACGCATATTTGGGTTCAGCGACAGCTTTGTTTTTGAGACGAGCAGAAAGTCATCCAACCCACGTGAGGGCGGATGAAGGAATGTGTGGGCC
>NW_004797924.1:332308-333544 GCF_000002075.1 Aplysia californica | reverse complement strand
TATATATATATTACATATCTTAATCATATTTGCTATGAACTCAGTGATTAGGATTATAGGATTATACGTAGAGCAATGAAGGCCAAGTCTAGGTATCCATTTGGAACTACACTCACTTGATTTATAGCTTGTCCAATATACAAGAACGTAATATATTTTGTGAATAACGTTTTTGATTCAATTTCCTTTGAGTCTGAGGATTTTCAACGTTAAAAGTTGGTGAAGCAGGACACTTTCCCTTGGTACGGGTGACTTTTTTCTGTTCATCCATCTGAGATTGAAAATAAGCATTTAATTTACTGCACAGTTCTGGCAAATTTTTCTAATGTCCTTGGTCAAACAAGCAAAACTACGTTTTGAACGCATGATAATTGGAAATTACCCAAACCGAAAAATGGCGCGCAAGCAGAGAGCCATTATTGTTATATAGAAAGAAAAAGGAAAAAGGCAACTTTCTCTTGTACCTTTAGAATACAAAGTATGACGACATGACACGAGTCACACTGTAACTATCATTTGAAAAAATATTTTTAACACAGACAAGTAGAATACATTGCTTATAAATACCAAGACCAGAACCATTCATTCATATAAAATCAAAACGAAATAATACAAGATAACTAGTAAAAGTTTGATATAAATCGATACAGGCAATCAAACGTTATCTGCAAAAAAAGCTTGATGGTTTTTATTTCAGTTTGACAAGCTGTATAGTACCCACATCCAGTTCTGCACTGTCTCTCAGGCCAACATAGAGTGCATGACTTTTTGCGTGAAGACGACATCACCTTTTTTAATTTTATTTTTTTTTGAGGAAGAGCGCGCGACCACAGCCATATTATCTTCTCTACCGACAAACTGCAACGCAGCGATAGGCAACTCTTCCAGGGCTGAAAGAGAAGACGAATTTCCTGGAAAGGAAACCTGCTCTATCAGCCTTCTCATCATGCCTGACTCCTCTCAGCCACGAGATAAACGCTCAGCCACCACACACCCCGCCACCACACACCCCGTCAGCCCACTTCTAACTGTACACGACACATTTCTGCCACGACGCACTGGAGAATCATGCGCTCGTCAATTTTCGGCACATCACTTCCCCCAGAGTTACAATAATCTAACGGCTCAGTACCTAGTTTTAACCCTATCTGTACGCTTAGCATAGCAGTCTGTCAAAATGATTTTTTGAAAAGTACTGAAAGTTTCAAAGAGATCTTCGTACTAGAAGTATTCTAA
>NW_004797924.1:327950-331368 GCF_000002075.1 Aplysia californica | reverse complement strand
CACACACACACACACGACGGCAGTAACCCACCAAGCGCCAGTTCTCCCAGGGCTGAGGCGTGAGGAATCACTCCCGCCTCGAATCAGTCAAATGGCTTTTTGATTTAGAGGTTCCGCCGTTAACCCTTGTGGGAGCGGGCTATGGCCAACGCGTTAATCACACGGAAATAATGGCCGCTCCGGGAGTTCCCGATGGGTGGTGCACCAACCTTTGAAGCACAAGAGGTGCTTCTTTTCTCTAACCCCTCGTCTGAAAAGGTTCTAACTTCATTTTTTGGTGGGTTTGAGAGATAGTTAGATTGCGATTTCTCATGTTTTCAAACCTTTCTCAGGTCTCAAATAAAAACGTGTCTTTTGCTGATAAAATTGAGACGTTACTGGTGGTATCGCTTGGTTGTTTGGGTTGGGGGGGGGGTTTGTTGTTTTTTGGTTTGTTTTTTTTGTTTTTAGACAAATTTTTTAGTGAAGAGCAGCACATCGAGCGAAGCAAGAAAGCCAATATACGGGATGTCTCCCGCTAGACGCACTGTGGGGAAAATACATATTATGGGCATGAAATGAACTATACAGTACTAAAGTCTTCACTGTGTGTAGGCAAAGATCGTATATAACAAGATAGTTCACTCCTCTCTTTGAGCCAATTAGAAAAGTGTCCTCAAAATCCGGTGGCGCCCTCTTCGAAAAAGCGCGGACTTTGCGGCCAGAGTTACCCAACTTGTGGAAAAAACAATAAAAGCGAAACTAACAAACAGTGCTTTTCCTATTCTTCTTCTGAAGAAACGAAGAAGAGCTTCAAAACAAAGCTTCCAGCGTCATCTGAAGCAATGCGCGGACTTCCGCGGACACTTTTTTGACTGAGTGAACAATCTTTCTATGTACAATCTTTGGTGTAGGTCTAACTTTGTTGAGCAGTTCAATATCTGCGTCCTGTGGTGCTATTGTATAGGCCTAGTGTATTTTCCCCATGGTGTGTCTAAATCAAGAGACACCCTATAGTTTGACATAGAACAATGAGAGGTAGATCAGAAGGACACCCCTCCCCACCCCCCTCCACCCGGAATCGTACAGTAGCGCGTTAACAAGGGATTCTGATCACATGGATTCCTGCAGTTCACCAAGTCAAGTGTGTGTTCCTTACTGAAAACTATTTTTTCCTCATTATTGTTGCAGCGTTTATGTGATGATGATGATGATGATGATGATGATGATGATGATGATGATGATGATGATGATGATGATGATGATGATGATGGCGATGATGATGATGAGGATGAGGATGATGATGACAACGACGACGATGATGATGACAACGACGTCGATGATGATCATACCCGCTAGAGCTCTCCCTATGTCTTAGTGGCGTCGGTAGTGGTTAGGCTACCGGACTCGTAATCATGAGATTGCAGGTTCGACGTTGAGTCCTTGAAAAAGGCACTTTACACGAATTTCCCACTTAGCTCGGTCCTTTCGGAGATGGACGTTAAACTAGTAAGAGGTCCTGCCTCTTAGATAACCTAATAGTGTTGATAGGGGCATTAAACCTATATTATTTTCACTATTTCTGTCAATGCTGACCCAGGCTGAGAGGGCAACGCTGATAAAAACTTCCCCTCCAGGGAAACAGACTCGCGTCTTTTGAGGATAGATCTAACGACTAAAAGCCTATCCTCCAATCACAGATAGTGGTCATCCTTTTTGAAAGTCTCTTTGGCCTAGACTATGGGGGGAAAAAAGCAACCCTGAAAACCAAATAAGTTCACAAACTCACAGAGATCCATTCCGGTGGACATTTTTGAAGTGTTGATCAACTGGATGATTGCCGAGTCATGCTGAGTGCGGTGAAATTCCAAAAAAAAACTTTTGGGTATAGATGTTACAAGTCTTAGTGTTCACGATTTACGTTCTTTAAAAAAAACAGACGTATTCATTGTCCAGACTACGTCTCTCAGCTTGTTCCTACAATCTACAATCATTTCCATCTCAAACAACAAATAGGCAATCTTACGAGTTTTTTTGCAAAAGTCAGACGTTTTGCGTGATATTCTAAAGAGGGTTTTTTTCTCCATAACGCCAATAAATGTCTCACTCCAGCACAAGTGGAGATAAGATATTGTCCGTCTAGGGGGGAGAGGACACAACGAGACATCCGCTCAAGCTCAGAAGTCTTCGGAGATTTTTGGGCTCGGGTAAAATCTGCAAGTTACTTGGACACACTTGGATAGAGTAGTTCTGGGACTCTCTGCTGACCCCCTGAGCGTAATTCATGAGCACATTTTGTGTTGTTGAGAACAGTGAAAGATGTCCAATACGCTTCCCGTGAATTACGAAGTTCTATCTGCTCAAAACATGGTTTTGAGAAATTTGACGATAGAAATGTTTGGGTTTCACAACATGTCAAGCTTTTTCGAATGCAGTGCTTTGGATATCTTGATAACGACTCCGAACAATCTTATGGTTTTGATAGGGCAGGTAGAACATTATAATTTGGTTTCTGACCCCAGGGTCTTTGTAACTCAAAACGGCCAAAATTGTCAGGTAGAACTTTGTGATTCCGATGTAGCGATATCTGAACAGTTAGTCCTACCGTTAAGGTCATCAAAGTACACGTGTAGTTTCACAAGCTAGAAATTCTCGAAGACATGGTAAGAACAGGGGTCCTTATCTCTCCTCCTTCTTTTATTTGTGTGTTACATCTCTATAATCTTCCGTACTTATGTTTTGCAAGTGCCGTAAAACTCTGACTAAAGCTAAAATAAAGGACAGGTGTAAGTGGATAGACTCTTCACAGTTTGTGCACAATAGATGATATAATGTGGATCATATAGGGGGCAGGCTGTTTAAACGTTGTCCATCAAAGCCGAACAAAGGCCGAGTGGAATACAGCACCATTCCAGAAAGACAAAGCCACTTCATAAAATAGATTTTGTTACTAGGAAATCGAGCCCACAGCTTCTGTGGACAACAGCAAAAAGCGTGAATACAACTCTACAGACGCCGGTTTGCAAGACGTTGATCTCTCAGAGTTCAACAGAAGAACATCAGTGTGTACAGACAGGAAATCGAATGCTCTGGTTTCATTCCACGGAGAGAAAAGTCGAAATAATCAACAACCATAATCTCAAAAGCAATACAGTAGCAGTTCATAAAAATAAAGGGGCTCATCAACACAATTAGACCATTTAAGAGACGGGCTCCCGACCCTGCCTGCCTGAGCCAAACCAGGCTGAGAGGGATAAAACATCCTAATAGAAACACCAAAACCTTTGATGAAAAGTTCTCCCCAACCGGGAACTGAACTCGGGTCTCCTGTGTGCGACAACGAATTATAAGTGCCAAGCCACAACACTACAGACGCAGGGGTCATAAATCGAAAGCTGATGATTCTATGAAATCTTCCTCTCTCAATCCACCCCCCCCC
>NW_004797924.1:326372-327640 GCF_000002075.1 Aplysia californica | reverse complement strand
CTTCTTCTTCTTCTTCTTCTTCTTCTTCTTCTTCTTCTTCTTCTTCTTCTTCTTCTTCTTCTTCTTCTTCTTCTTCTTCTTCTTCTTCTTCTTCTTCTCCTCCTTCTCCTTCTCTTTCTTCTTCTTCTTCTTCTTCAGCCGCATGTGGTGAGCCAGGTGATTTGTTAAATTCATACATTTCAAGAGACGAAATTGTATTGGCTATAAATAATTTTGTAATCTGGCCAGGCTTGTGGACCTTCTCCTATCTCTTTTCAATTCAGTTTTCTTCACAGGCAACTATCCAGAGGAGTGGACAAAGTCAATGATATTTAGTTTGCACAAAAAAGGAAACGTAAATGATGTAAATAACTATAGGGGCATTCGTTTACTAAATGTTCTTGGTAAATTATTCTCATTCATATTGAATAGGAGACTGCAACAATGGTGTGATGAAGGTAACCTCATTCCTGAATCTCAGGCCGGTTTTAGACGAAATTACTCTACAATAGATCATATATTTTCACTCCAATCCTAAGTCCAAAAATTTTTCTTCAAGCATGGCGGAAGGTTCTATGTATGTTTTGTCGACTTTTTTAAAGCATTTGACTGGGTTGACAGAGAAAAGCTTTGGACAGTATAGAGAAGTCTTGGCTATTCGGGTCTAATGTATACCATTTTGAAAAATATGCATCAAAGTGTTCTTTCATGAGTTAAAGTCAGTTCAGATTAACGAGGATCCATGAAATCTTATATTACTGAATTCTTCTAATGTACATCAGGTGTCAAACAAGGATGCATACTTAGCCCTATATTATTTTCTTTGTTTATATCTCAATTTGAAAACACCTTTCAGATTCAAATACCCGTGCTATACAGGTATTGCCCAATGATAATGATGGTGTTTTATGTTTAATGTACAGTCATGACCTTAGTCTTTTTGACGGCAATGTCAGAGGTTTACAAAAGAAAATCAATGTGTTACATGATTTCTGCCAAATGTGGGGTTTAAAAGTGAATAGAGAGAAAAGTAAGATTGTTGTTTTTAGAAATGGAGGCTGTCTCAAAAGATCTGAGAGATGGTATTGGGAAGATAAGATCTTAGAGAAAGTATTTGGCATTTCATTTTCATCACGTCTATGCTGGAGACGAAGGCTGGAGGATCGAGCTTGTAAAGCTCAACGGATTGTTTCTCGAACAAAAAGGCTTACCAAGAATTACATTTTGAAACAGCAAAAAACATTTTTGATATAAAGATTAAACCAATGCTGCTTAATGGCTCTGAAATT
>NW_004797924.1:325159-326272 GCF_000002075.1 Aplysia californica | reverse complement strand
TCTCTCTCTCTCTCTCTCTCTCTCTCTCTCTGATCATTGAACCTGACAAATTGCTACGCTCCATCATTGTAATACGTCCTCGTGTATGCGGGTCCGAATGATTCGGGTTTAATCCCTCATTGCACACGGTGTGACATGTTAAGACTATTTAAGAGGCAATAAGACTCCCAGATTTATCATCCATTTCTGATTAGACGGATTTATAAGTCAAGTGGTTAGTGAGCCAAATAAAAAAATAATAGACGACTCAAACTCACAAGTACCTTTGGAGATTCGACGAGAAAGGAGAACGCTTTACTTTAAGATCCATATACTATAACGTTTCTGAGTACAAAACTCAGACAAGCAGTCAATAGCAAGTAAAAAGGAAAACTGTCGTAAGAAAGGGCCGTAACTCGGTCGGTCGTAAGATTGTTTCATTACCAACCAGCTGAGCCTCGCCATCTGGCTTAACCAACTCTAGTGATAGCGCCGAGAAATTATCACGACTACCACTCTGAGTGGGCCTCTCCGTTGCTCATTCCAAACAAACACGCAGAAAAAGGCGCAGCTTCTCAATTTCTGACAGTCGTATTTGTGCGTCATGGCTACAGACATTCATGGGATCCTCTCCCCTGACGCCGGTGCTGACCCAATGAAAAGCTGTTGTCAAGACCACGTGACCGGCTTGTAATAGGAGGCGGCTGTGATGGATCTTTGGGTTTTGTGAGCCGGAGAAAACGTGGCAAATTGTTCTGCTCGCTTCTAGACCTGAAGGTGAAAAGTGGTATTGAGGGAAATTGCATGTGACCAGAACGCCATAAATCATTCCCTTTTCATTTGTTTGGGCCAATAGGACGTGAGTAATAAACGAACGGGGAGCGGGTCACCAGTAAATGATTTATGCCGGCCGAGAAATAGTCGTCATAAACCCTCGGGGTGGCCGCCCCTGATGACCGGTGTGCGATCAATATGACAAGGCTTGGATTTGTTCAGCATGTATAGGGTCAGGAACGAGATGTCGTGTGTGTTTGTGGTGTTGTACTGGAGATATCGTGTGTGTTTGTGTGTGTTGTACTGGAGATGTCGTGTGTGTGTGTGTGTGTGTGTGTGTGTGTGTGTGTGTGTGTGTGT
>NW_004797924.1:322701-324249 GCF_000002075.1 Aplysia californica | reverse complement strand
TTCTTCTTCTTCTTCTTCTTCTTCTTCTTCTTCTTCTTCTTCTTCTTCTTCTTTGTTTTTCAACTAGTTCGTCGTTGCTTTTCGGACCATTCCGCTATACAACACTTTCTGTCTCTTCACATTCTGCCTGCCTGGGTCATTTTGGTTCCAGTCGCAGTTTCTACGACATAATCTCATCTTCAATTAAGTGTCCCATTTACTCTTTTGCCTTCGACCTTTTCTTCACCTGAGAAACATATTCTGGAAGGAAGCAAGGGTAGAATCAAATACAACAAAACAAAGAAAATATTTTTCAGACTACGTGGACAAATTCAAAGACAGGTACCTTCTTCAAAAATAGTACCAAACTTAAAAACTATAGTACCGTATAGAGAGGGCCAAAACTTGATCCAGGAGAGACCTTGACCGTCAACAATTTATTTATTGAGGCACCAACCAGCCATGTCCAGGTGCTGTTTTAGCCATCCAGCAGAGAAACATTTACCTCGTGCTCCAACAAGCAGAGGGACCAACGACACGACTCCATCCACTGTAGTTGCACTTTGGTCTGTCTTGGTTCGTGTTTCTCTTTTTATCTGGTAAGTGTTTTACGGCTTTCGCAACTTCATAAGGTCTTATGAGTGCGCGAGACACATTAAACCTTTTTCGGTCGGTAGGAATTTTTGAATTTTGCCCAGGTGGCGGCCAAAGCCTACTCTTATCGATTTTAGACCACCAAGGTGATTTTTAACGTGCGCAACTTGCTCACGGGACCTCCGAGATTTTTCACCCTTGTCCGAGAAGGCTAGGTGTAAATCTTTCCTACCAGATGATCAGGGGTATGGCTGAAAGACAGCAGTAAGAAGGCGCAAAGGAGTAGCAGTAGAAAGACTGCAGAATCAGGAGCCCAGAGGAGAGGGTAGAGGAGGTGAGGGGGGTGTGGGCAGAAAGTGGAGACGAAAGCAGACGACGGATCATTGGTAGAGAACAGTAAAGGAGGTGAAAGGAGATAATTTTTAGAGAAGGAAAGTTTTCCCGGATTCGAACCCGGGACCTTGAGAGGCAAATGAATACCTTAACCTTTAGGCCACGAGAGCCCCCGTTCGTGTTTCTTATTCATGCACTTCCAAACTACAGGGAATATTTGGTCGCTTTTAAGAACAATGGGGCTATCCCGAAAAATACTGTTTTCAGAAATGGAAGGTAAAGTTTTTGGACCCTTGTTCAGTTTCTTTAAAAAACAAGGAGAGTTTTCTCTATAACCAAACAAATATACACACCAGTGAAATCAAGCTTCTCCTTTAGGTAGGGCAATGCCCACTTTTGGTGTAGGTCAAGATTTCTGGAAACCCCAGAAATCTGGGTTATCCCGCTTGTTCGTAAAGGAGACCATTTTCAAACCGCTGCAGATTTTCTTTTAGAATTTCGTTGACACAAAGCAGCTTTTAGGCATATTAATGCCATGTCTCATCCCCCCCCCCCCTCCTTCCCCCACAAACTGAAGTCGGTTCGTGTCTATACGCAAAAAAACATGTTTTCCATCTGCTTTAAATCTGGCGTGCTAAGCGT
>NW_004797924.1:304675-306955 GCF_000002075.1 Aplysia californica | reverse complement strand
TTCAGTTGCCTCCCTTACAGAAAACACCGTAAGCCCCCAGTCCGAGACCTCAGCCGTACGCTGGGAAGGCCTGTAAGTAAAGAACGCCATGTACGTGAGGCATCGTAGCGAAATCAGGCGCTTGTCCAAAAAAAATGAAATCAAAGAAATCCGCATTTTTTATGGCTGTACGGTAATTTTTTTATTCGAATTTTCTTTCATTATATTAATTTAGAAACACATTTATATGTGGATTTTAGTGGGAAAATATGGTGGAACAAATGTAAATTTGCAGTTTCAAAATACTCTCAAGTTTTGGAAGTCACCAAACTTTGGCGGGCCATTTTCTTGCTAATTTTACCTCAGAAATCAGGCTAACAACACCTCCTTCAATAACAAATGTCTCAATTTCTATTCAAAGAGAATGTGTAATTTCATCATTAAAAGCTAGACCAAATAACACGATTTAAGATAATACCAATAACTCTACAGGCACAAAACTTGACGAGTGTCTGATTCCACCGCGTCATGACACAGTATACACATTGCCTGGACCGGAACATAACACCAATGACTAAGTGCCTGATCAGCTTCATCTACTGGGTTTTTTTTAACCTACATGTATCTATATTTGTGAGGTGTGCAGACAAAATGAGTTACTTCTCGCACTCCTTGAAAGGAGATAACGGCCGAAAACAGACACATCAAATTTGTAATTAATATTTGACTTATTTATTTTTCTCTGAGTTTAATGCCTTCCATCCTTTCATATGCTGAATTATATCAACTCCCCCCTCCCCCCCCCCTCGCCAAAAATCACCACCTCACACACACAAATACACACACACACACACACACACACACACACACACACACACACACACACACACAAACACACGCGCACGGACACACACATACATACACACACACACACACACACACACACACACACACACACACACACACACACACACTTACACACACACACGCGCGCACACACACACACACACACACACACACACACACATACACAGTTACTGTAGCTAGTCACCACTGGTCCCATTACGCAATAGGGAAATCCTAAATCTTTTATAGCGTTACAGTTAAGAAGCTGTTTTCTGTGTCAACAGCAAGGAGTTTATCTCCTTGGTCAACAGGCATAGATGAGTCAAGGGAAACAACAGCGCCCACGCTCGCTTTGCCTGTTATATCGTGTGGTCTTGCGCCATCAGTCAACTGGCAGATCGTCGGTCGCCTGATAAAACCTTTCTTATAACAGTATTTCGAGCTTTCATATATTTTTAAACATATCAGGGCCTCTAATAAGAGAATACACACTGCCTATAACCGTGAATACAACAATAATACGTTTCATAAAACCTACTGATGAAATCGTGAATTCCACACCTGTGTGGAAATCACGACCGCATCAGGCGAGATTCGAATATGAAAACCATGAATCCCACACTTTTTTCGAAAAAATGATCATCTACGGTAAAAAATGTATTACAGTATTATTTCTAAAAGGTAATTGATCAGATTTATCCTTTTAGTTTATTTCTTGAACGCCAAATGAGGGAGAAATCAGTGTTTTCCCTCTCCTGTAAAATTAGCTTCGTGTGGAATTCACGATTTCACCAGACGACCGACGAGATCCTGTTTCCTCTTTCCCTCACTTGACGCGGTGTCATGCTTTCGCCTCCACCCCCCTCCCCCCACACACCTCCCCCCCCCCCAGGGCAGTGCTACTGACTTAAGTGTCTTTAGGCCAGTCCCTTATTGGGGATATTAAACACGTCTTTATGCACTGTAGAATTGAAAATGAGCTGATTTATCAATGTGTCATTGCAAGGTCGAAAAGACTGTACTCACCTTCTCAGTTATGTACAATCACAAAAATGTGAAGGATGTAGACGAAATGAGTTACTTCTCGAATTCTGATCCTATGGACACAGATAGATAATATATCAAACTTATAGATTGGGTTGATATAATTCAGCATATGAAATGATTGAAGGCATTAAACTCAGAGAAAAATAAATAAGTGAAATATTAATTACAAATTTGATGTGTCTATTTTCGGCCTATATCTCCTTTCGAGGATTGCGAGAAGTAACTCATTTTGTCAGCACACCTCACTAAATACTTTGGCCTCCTCGTGCCGCTGAGTGGTCTACGCTGGCCGGTGGAGCACACCAGAATGACTCTCACGCCCATAGATGTACACTGTAGTACTAGATACCGTACGCCCCTCTCTCGCCTTGCTGCGCGATGGCCACATTTGACAGAGGCGTCCGCCAT
>NW_004797924.1:296989-303370 GCF_000002075.1 Aplysia californica | reverse complement strand
TACTCACATGTAAACAAACTTTTTAGCCACATTAAAAATGGCCGCCAACAAACTCAAATGTGTCCGTGTCACGTGACCTCGTACGGACTCTAGTTTAAAAGGAGGTAACTCTATGCTCACGCCAGACAGGCTCTAGAGTCTAGAGTCTCGATTGGCGGCCGCCAGAAACACTCCAGAGTTTACCTGGTGTAAGTAAGCCCCGCCCACGCCAATCTCGCTCACTCTCTTCACGCCAATTCCACTCTACTAAGGGAAATAACTCAAACCTGAAAACTTCAATCAACCGAGATTTATCTGCCGATTAAGGTAACAAGGGAGCAAAAAATGCGATGTTTGGTAACAATTATCGATCTTTAGCTCTATATCGGATTGGCTACTTCAACGTATTGAGAATAGATCTGACGTATTACGTTTACCAATGACATATTATTTTTATAACTCGTTTTCAATCATTTAAGTAGGTACCCCCCTTTCAGTTTACATGCAAAATTTAGAAGTGAAGAAAGCTTTTGCTTTTTGTGACACGACAGTTGATGAATAAAAGATGGAACTGAAACGCAGAAGTTAAGTTCATGACAGTGAGTGAGAGAAGGTCTATCGTCACTGAGACAGATTGATGCAATCAACCCAATAGACTTTGTGATGGGTTGAAACAAACTATGGGGAAAACAGGGGGTGCTATTCTCTATTCTACCTCATGTTATTGCATGCATCCACGAGTACGGGTGGCATCAAGTAGATAAAAGTCCATATGGAATGTGTATTTAAAAAAACTTTGGCATCAATTCCATTGTAGTTATAGGCTCTACTGAATGTAGGAGGCCGTTTAGAAAGTTTGTTTATTTTTCTTTTTTAAAAACTGAGGGCGTTTTTTAACACCTTTTTTATACAGGGGAATCAACTTTGCTGAATGAGGATTCTTCATCAGTATCAATATTACACTCAAACCCCATATGCAGCCGCCCCCGTAATACCGTCAGGTTTTGCCAAAGTACGAAAAGGAGTGCCTGAACAATATATATATATATATATATATATATATATATATATATATATAATCATATTAGGCCTACATGTATTCACGCCTTCACACCGCCAACTGTCCGAGTTGTACGGTCCTAAAGTAAATTTGCCTCGCCGCGCCAAACCGACAGCGAACAGTTACTGACTGCCAGAGGCAGATCTACACACTGCACACGACGCTCAACACCCAACTTGACCATCTTTCTCCCAAGAGGAGAGAGAGAGAGAGAGAGAGAGAGAGAGAGAGAGAGAGAGAGAGAGAGAGAGAGAGAGAGAGAGCTAGAGAGAGAGAGAGAGACTGAATAGTATTATAATATATACAAGCGAGCAAAAGAAACGCAAAAGACTATTTTGGCCATAACTGAAAAACCATCTATAGTAGAAGACTAACATTTACACCATCGATAGTATGTCATAGCCTCTTTGGGAATCAAAAGTCACCCGATTTGTTTGTCACCAACAACTAGAGTTATTGCCCCTTAATTGAAGCATGGAAAAAAAACACATGGTGCCACCGAAACACGGTAAAATATTCACCTGAGCTTGGCTGTAAAAGCTGTGGTAAAAAATCGTTTCGGTCGTTTCGCCTGCATTTGCAACGACATTGCCACGTTTAAGGGCTATACTGCAAGAAATAGTAATAGGCCGTTTGGAGGGTGGAGAAAGGTCAATTGTGGTCGCCAATCATTTTGGTGTTCACATCTAGACTATCCACAGACTGATAAGCCGTTTTCAGCTTGCGAATTCTACGGCGTACCGAAAAAGTTCAGGTCGACCCAGAGTGACCAACGCACGTGCATACAGATACATTGTCCGGATGTATCGTTCAAATCAACTTCAGACAGCTACAAGAACATCAGACTTGGTAAGGGATGCCCACAGAAGAGCCAGAAGTCGACACACAGTGAACCGACGATTGCGTCAGAAAGGCTGTAGACGCCCGTTGACCTTACCATGGTCCAGTCTTGACCGCACACAATCACCAAAAGCGTCTCAACTGGGTCCAGTACCATGTCAATAGCCGTCTCCGAGACTGGTCCTCGGTTCTCATTGTCGGACAAATGCTTGTTCTTCATAGATTCAACAAACGGGGGCTTCTTAGTTTATCAAGATGGAGAAGAACGTTATCATGACAGCTGTGTCATAGAAAGGAATCACTGGGGAGGACATCGCGTCATGACCTGGGGTGGAATCATGTGGAACCACAAAGTAGGACCAATGATCTACCAAAATCAAGGCCAAGGTCAAGGTCAAGGTCAAGGTATCGAAGCTGCCCGCTGCATAGCAGGAGTTCTTAGGCCCATCAACCCCCACAAAATTTTAACTTCCGGTTCCAGCAAAATAATGCTTGTGCGCACACTTCCCGTGTAACACAGGATTTCCCCCAACACCATGGCATCATTCTGCAGCCTCACTCTGGCCTTAGCACGGATTAAAACCCAATTCAGAATTATTGGGAAGAACTTAAATGACTCATCGGTAGGAGACAAACAAGGCTGAAAATCACGCAGAACTGGATGTGTCCATCCAGGATATATGGAAGCAGATCCCGCAACGTTTTACGAACAACCAAGTGGCCTCCTTATACCGGAGATGCACCGCGGTTATCCGATCTAATGGTGGCCATAACCACTACTGAGCATTTTGATGCATTAACCAGAAGTTGAAAACGTATTTCGTCAAAATTTGATATTCAAGTTAATACCCCACGTATCCTTTCATAATGCCAGAAAACAGTTTGTGTTTAAATTCCCCCCTTTTGTAGAAAATGGAAAACGAAGATGATCACCATTGCAAAGGCAAACAAGATATTGCGTTTCTTTTGCTCGCTAGTATATTTTGGTATTTCAGACTTCATGCTCGTCCAAATGGTGGCGGTATAACTATAACGAGGTTTGACTGTATATAAAGCGTATCCAGACTACTGTTTTTGACCTATAGATCTAGATTAAACTTCGTTAGTCATCATTTTCGCATTTATTACATTTTTATATAACTTTTAACGAAAGATTGACAAAATTATTTTATCGATTTTATATTATTGTTGTAAGCAAAACAAACCAAAACAACAAAAACTACTAATTGTTCCGCAAAAAGACTTAAAAAACCAAATCGTCTTTAAAAAGACAACTAAATTGAGTGGTAAAAACGTAAAAATGGGCCAAGAAGAACAATAACTGTAGGAGATTATTTTTTCTGTTTACAGTTACCCTCCCTTGGGCTAGAGTCGTTTTCGCATAGAGACAGTCAATATGGCGACCGCCATACAGACTCCAGAGTGCTTTTGGTGGCCGCCAGACTAACTCCAGAGTGTTCCTGGCGGCCGCCATTTTGACTCTAGAGTCTTTCTGGGGTCGAGTCGTTGTGGCGTGGTACACCGGCTCAAAAATCAAGTCGTCGGACCCTCGGAGGTCACTTCGCCGGCAGTTTTTTTTTTTTTTATTATGCGGACGATGACCGTCCACCCGATATAATAGAGGGGCAGATTTCTCCGTCCCTCGTGTGCCTCGGGCAGTATCCGCCTCGCTAAACCAGTGGGCACAAGGCCAGAGGAGAAGCTGAGAACAGATACCACCTTTGATCTTAGCAAAAAAGCCGAGAAGCAGTTACGAAACCGTCAGCCACTCGTGTCTCAACTGCCGAGACGGAAAGTGGAATGTACAGAGGTCCAGCCTTGCCTTTAAACTAAATTCTTTAGCGTCACCTAGACTAGTGTCATGAAGAGGCAACTCTGTTCGGCCCGCTAAGCGCTCCCTAGTGCCATGGGCCCGTAACTCTATCTCACTGATTACGCTAATAACATCATGATCATACTGTGCGGGAACAACATAGGGGGAACTGCCCGCTCAACGCACCCTAGTGCCATGGGCCTATAACTCTATCTCACAGATTACGCTAATAATTAACACCAGGCTCATACTGTGCTGGAACAACATAGGGGGAACCGCTGCTTTTTCTTTCCGCATACTTACTATCGTCATTTTTCCTCTTCTTCTTTTGTAAGTTTGTCACTCTCATGTGAACTGCTATTTCTGGGGTGCCTTGATAGTCGAAGCAGACTTTGTGCTGTTGAGGCTAGAGAGGTGAGCATAGTAAGCCTGATTCCTCGTTTGGAATTCTCTGTAGACATCCACCCCTTGACGTTCATATGACCTTATGCAGTTGCGAGCGCCGTGAAAACCTTACTATACTAAAAGTAAACTAAATACTTTCTCCTTTTTTTTTTCAACTCCAAAACGCTTCCGGGCCAAACAGATAAACAAGTGTAAAGAACGACATTATCGACAAGTAAAAACAAAGAAGTAAAATACAAGGTTATTCAATAAAGAACTTTTCAACGTTTTCCTGAGTATCTCGCTTAAAAATTGTTCTATAATGCTATAATTTGGAATAACACCTTTTATTGAAACGATTTTTGTGTAGTATAAAATTCATGTTGTAGAAACTTATTTTGAAAACGGAAATTGCTTTTTCTAAAGGTACCCATAAACGCAAAGTTCACCAATGTTTAAAAATATTGTAAACAAAGTCATGAAACGGTTGGTTGACTTTATATTTTCCTTCAATTTCTTTTTGACATTTAATTTTCCATCAGTGCCACTTTTAAATAATTATTTTTGTTAATTTTTTTTTTTTTTTTTTTTTTGCAAATCAAAAATCTAACAATTATCTATGCTGGTATTCCTAGAATCAGTGCTCTACGTACCCTCCTTTGCTTTCTCCGCATCATTCAAATTAGTCAGTGGTGCCCAAACACAAAGAACCGCTAAACTATGAATTAACCCCGCCCCCCCCCCCCCCACATACACACACACACACACACACACACACACACACACACACACACACACACACTGTGCACGTTTAGTATGGGGCGGCTTCTGAGACAGTAGGGGGTTGGGTGCCCAATAAACAGCATTTTTGGAGTAAACATGTTTTGTTAATACCCTAAAAGGTGAAAGGAGGCTTTGCGAGTAACCAACTGTCATCAAGGAAACATTCACGCTTTTCAAGAGAATTAAGGAATCCTGAACACATTGCCATGCTCTGGTCTATGTATTCTGGGTCTAGCGAACATGAAGATAATACAGTCGTAGGTTGAGATCTGTCTTTGGAATGCAATCCGTTGAGGTGTAATAAGAAAGTTCTAGCTGTAGACTTCGACTGCAGACAGACGCCACTCCACACTGAGAACCAAACATAACTAAAAATAAATCAAATTGTAATAGTAGTAGACTAGCTGAGTAGCCGGATTTGCTCAGGGTAGTCGAAAAGGGAAGGGTGAGGCAGAAGGAAATATGGTTAGTTTTCTGCTGTAAGTGAAATATAACAATGGCAAATTTCAAAACAAAGAAACCCGCAAACTAATTAAACATTTTAGATCAGAATAAACAGATAGGTACATGTACTCACATGCTCATTTTTACTCCTGGAGTGATTATAGGACTTCTTCGTAGACAACATTTCTGGTTTCTGCATTTGGCGACAAAATAAATACAGAATGCCTGTCACCAGTTCTTGATAGTGCAACATATAACATTTCATGTGAAAATACTGACTGATTCGGGTCAAGTTCAATACATTTCAGTGTTTGCCCATGGGCTTTATTAATGGCCATTGCAAAGCAGTGTCTGAAGGGAAATTGCCTGTGTTTAAATTGGAAGGGGAATTTTGAGTTGGATGGTTGAAGAGGTATGCGTGGAAAAAAATAACGCTTTCCTTTGTATGGTTCAACTGCAATTTCTGCCTCCACAACATTTTTCGTGCACTCAACATTCATCAACTGCGGTGGGTTCAGAGATCTCAAGATCATAATTGTCATGCCAACTTTTAATCCAAGTACACGTGGTAGGAGACCTGATACCTCAATTGAATTGAGGAATTCCACCGGAAACTGGACATATTCCTCAAAAATGGTGAAATGGTATATGTTTAACGCCCCTATCAACACTATTAGGTTATTTAAGGGGCGGGACCTCCTAGTTTAACGTTCGTCTCCGATAGGACCGACATATTCCTCTTCACCCACAACAATATTGATTGAGGTGTTACTTGTTGCAGGGCCTGGCAATTTCAGTGACAGCATATTGTTGATTGAACTGACTGTCATTTAAAGGGGTGAGGATCGCTCTTTGCATGAGCCATTAGCCATACTATATTTTTAAAAGGTTCACTCACGCCTGAAAACACACAGTCAAATCATAATTCGGCAGTCTCCACCATAGTTCCAAACCCTTTGAGAGCGATCCCATCTGGATGAGAAATTATTGTAAATCGTACCACTTCCGAGCTGCAACAACATGTCGACAAACAGTCTTCCTTCCTCATTCTCATTATGTTGCAGAACTTTCAAATTCG
>NW_004797924.1:276989-291989 GCF_000002075.1 Aplysia californica | reverse complement strand
TTAAAGCTTACTAATTTATCTTGCTTTCGGTGAGAAAAAATATCAATGTATCTTGAGTAGAGTCGGGATATTTGCCATTGAAGGAGATGAGGTCGCCTGGTTCTAGAGATAACGCTGCCGAGAACATTGCCGCCAAATTTTGGTGACTTCGAAAGCTTTTGTTTCATTGGGAACTTCAACTTTACATATTTTGTGCCTTTGATCAACATTTTCTAGAAAAGTCCAAACAGAATGTGTTTGTAATGGACATAAATGGTGTTGAGCCAAGAAAAGGATAATCGAAAAAAAAATTGTCCAACGGCCAAAACTGCTGGCTTCTTTGATTATTTTGACGAGCGCTTGATTTTACCAAGATGCCATACATAAGTTAGCTTCAATGTTTAAACCTTGTATAACGATATACTGCATGTACAGGTGTGTGTGTGGGGGGGGGGCATACTTTTACTAGGAGGGGGGAATCAAAGAATAACACCTGCAGTGATACTGCGTGTCGTAAAAGGAGACTCGCCTAGAGGTAACACAGGTCTGATCTTCCGAAAAGTGACAGTTTGCGGACGGCCAACTACCCGACCCTGTAGAAATGAAACAGTTATAAAAACACAAGTAAACACGTATAATTTTTCGATTTTGATCTTGGGAGACAGCAGCAGGACCATCGAGGGACAGCGGACAAAGCCGAAAGAACTCTTCTGACCCGAAACTGTCTCCTCCGTCCTGAATGCATCGTGGAACGTTCATACCATACCTGGAATACACGAAGGTGTCATCTCTGACTCAGAGATTGACGTGTAATGACCCTCCATCCTTCACGCTCGCGGGCTGCCGTTGCATATTTTTCAATATCCAGGCCAGTCCATGTTTTAATGTTGTCCATCCACGTATTCTTTGCCTTCTTCTGGCTCTTCTACAACACGCCCTTCCTTCCAGTACATCTTTCACAATAGTTTGGTGTCTTTCTAAGTGGTCATAGTATTGTATTTTCCTTAATTTCATTTTATTTAGCAGGGTTTGTCTTGTGTGGAGAATCTGACACACCTCATCGTTCGTCTTTTTTTTCCAATTTATTCTGGCCATTCTACATTTCAAACGCAGCTATTTTGTTTTCGTCTTTCCTTGTCAAAGTCCAGGTCTCAGCGCCAATGAAGGACAGTGGACAAAGCCGAAAGGACTCTTCTGACTCGAAACTTTCTCCATCAAACAAGTCTGTCTGGATTGCAAGATGGAATGTTCTTACCGTGTACATAGAATAATATCAAGAGGCTAGCCAATGATAGTACATAACAAGATGGGCCACTTCTCTCTTTGAGCCAATTAAAAAAGTGTCCTCAAAATTTGGTGGCGCCCTCTTCACAAAAGCGCACTTTGCGAACAGAGTTACCCTACTTGAGTTTTTAAAAATCAAAGTGAAACTAACATGTTTTGGGATAAATTTCGGAAGAACGCTTTTTTTAAATGGTTACGCTGACAAAAAACCTTTTCCGGAGGAAAGGGTGATGGTTTTCTTCGTTTAATTTGACTTTAGAATGAAAGGCGAGAGGTCATTAAAATAAAAAATAACCCTAAAACTCCGCACTGAACGAAACTGAACCGCTAATAAACAGCAGTCGATCTGCGCACGCAAGGAGGTGCTATTCCTATTCTTCTTCTGGAAAAACGAAAGAGAGCTTCAAAACAGACCGCAGCGCCATCTGAAGCAAAGAGCATACTTCCTGCGGACACTTTTTTGGCTGAGTGAACCATCTTGTTATGTACTATCATTGGGCTAGCCCAGGACAGGGGAAGGCCGAAAGTGTTTACTTTCACTTTTCCGATCCTGCGACCTTCTGGGTTCTAGCCTTTCGGCCAGTTGATTTGGCGAAGAATTCACAGGTTTTTATCAGCTGTGTTTTGTCACTGTATAGAGTATTTCTGATGTCTGGAGAGGCAGGTAGGTAGGTACCATTCAGACTGCTAAGTGCAGGGCAGCTAAAGAAGTGGTGTGATACTGTTTCATCCTGGTGGTCATACCGCGGGCAGTCAGGAGGGGTATCCTAGCGGATCCTATTTAGGTAGGAATTCAGTGACATATGTTGTGTTCTCAGGCAAATAATATTCGAAAGTGTTTATGTCAACGTGGTGAAATCAGACGCATGTCAAAACAATGAAATCAAAGAAAAGCACATTTTTCTGTGCGGTGGGTAAGTTTATTAAAAATATTTGTCTATTTTTTGTTCAACACCTTCTTATGTCTTTTTAAAAATACATTTCTTGGGTAGATGTTACCGTAAAACCATTCATTAAAGCAACGAAAAATGTAAATTTACCAGTTCCCAAGGATTCTCAAGCTTTGTAAGTCACCAAACTTTGGTGGCCGTTTTCTTGCTAGTCTTTACCTCGCATACCAGGCGACTCTCACCACCTTCAATCGCAAATAACTTTATTTCGATTCAAGATAGAAGGGTATTTTTTCGCCAAATGCAAGATAAACGAACACGCTTTAAGATGGTTTTAATATTTTGGGACGAGCGCTTGATTCCACTGCGTCATGACACAATAATTGTTCGTGGCATATACCGTGGTACGGGGTGAGAATGTCAATTTGAGTACGATACGTGCCAGGGGAGACTACAAAACATAGCATTTAGATGATATAGCCGAGTGGTTTTGAAGCAGAGTTATGGCCTACACAAATTCCCCAAACCGAGAGATTCGCCTTGCCTTGGTCTAACAATTTGATTTTTTTTTTTCATTTTTCTTCAAATGCTGGAGTGAATCTGTAGCAAACACCCTCAGAGCTCACGGGATGCCCCTCCTACAGGCCACTCACCTTGCTGCAGACAGACGCGTATATCTCCCCACGACACCCATCGGTACAAGCAGAAGAAAAAAGTAAAGTAAGTCTCCAAACCATCCCAAGCTGACAGAGACTCTATTTTTAAAGAGTGTCACGACACGGTGGAATCAGCGCTCGTCACTTTGTGGGCATATATAATTATCATTCGTATCTTCTGAGAGTTTGTTTATTTGAGTTTGTTTTGCTTATTTTGGAAAAAAGAAACACACAAGTGTCTTCAACAGAAGTAGAGAAATCTGCGAGTGAAGAAGGTGGAGGTACCATAGTGATAATATACATGTAGATAAATTTAAGAAGAAAATGGCCGCCAATGTCTTCCAAAGCTTGAGTTTCTAAGGGAACTGCTAATTTACATAATTTGTATGCCTTTGATCAAGGCCTTTCAATAAAAATTCAACACCACCACCACCAGTACCACTACCACAACCACCACCACCACCACCACCACCACCACCACCAACACCAACACCACCACCAACACCGCCACAACCGCTACCACCATAATCGAGATTCCTATTCTTACCTGAAAGGCTAGCAAACGCACTAAACAATAGTGCCAATATGACTAGGACGGCTTGACTGTCAAATCTCTTCTGTAGGACGACGAGGTTGATGAAGGCCACAGCAGAGCTTGCCACAGTCGTACACATCAATCCTCTGATGGCGCGCAGCGAATCTGAGGGAAAAGGCCGATTTTTTGAAAAATTTAAAAATCACGTCGTGATGAAATCAGGCACTCGTCAAATTTTGGCGTATGGAGTTATTGGTGCTACTGACTGAAGTGTCTTTAGGCCATTCACAAAGGGGGGACATTAACATGTTCTTATTCACAGTAGAATTGTAAATGGGCTGATTCATCGATGCCATGCTCATAACTGTACCTGAATTGAAACTGGGACCTGCTGCTTTTTCTTTCCTAATCCTTACTATCGTCAATTTTCCTCTACTTCTTTGGTATGTTTGTCACACTCTTGTGACCCGCTATTTCTGGGGTGTCTTGATAGTCGAAGCAGACTTTGTGCTGTTGAGGCAAGAGAGGTGAGCAGAGTAAGCCTGATTCCCCTTCTGAACTTCTCTGTTGGCATCCATCCCTTGGCACTCATGAGTCATATGACCTAAAGCAGTTGCGAGTGCTACAAAAACTCTACTAAATCTAAACTATATTAGTATCGTCTTAAAGCTTGTATATAATGATCTTGCTTTGAGTGAAAATATTTCCATCTATCTTGAACAAAAGACGAGATATTTGGGTTTGAAAGAGGTGGGGATCACTAGGTTTCAGAGGTAAAACTAGATCTAGTGAGAAAATGGTCGTCAAAGTTTGGTGATTTCCAAATCGAAAAAAAAAACTTTGAAGCTGAATATTGACATTTTTATGCCTTTAACAAATAAACGTGTTTTAAAAAAAAAAAAGTAAAATCCACACAGAAATGTGTTTTTAAGATGGACATAAAAGATGTTAAGCCAAAAGACAATGGATAGATAAAAAATTGCCCACCAACACGGTAGGAAAATGCCGGTTTCTTCCATTGTATTATTTTGGGACGTATTATTTTGACGAGCGTGCAGAACATTGCAGAACAGCCGATGCGGTACCAAGAAACACATGAATCTAACTAAAAAAATACACGACTACAACCAACGTGGGCTGCACACCTACTAACTCCCTCACTGGTTTTCCCTATTAGTAAAAAAAAAAAAAAAAAAAAAAAAAAATTTAAATATTTTTTTTTTAAATTTTAAACAACCCACATGCCAACCGAACACATGATCACAAACGTGTGGTTGTTATCGACCCACCGAGATGATAATGAGCAGCAAAAAAAGTGAGAACGAGTATTATCTAAGTTCGTGACGATGGACATTTCGCAATCGACGTCCCGCACCATGAAACGATTCACGTCTTTTTCTATGATATGTCCCACCCACACGGCACAACATACCTACACTCCAGTGAATTGCGAAAAAGAAGTCGACTGTGTCAAAAGATTGGCCGTTGTAATCTGTTTTCCAGAGCCCAACATGAATGATGTTTTCGAGTACAGCCCAGCCGCGAGTGGCGATCCCGACAGAGACGAACACAAGCCCTAGGAGCGCCATAAACAAGGCTGCGCCACAGTAGAAGCCTCGAACCAGACCCATGATCTGGAAAATAGTCATAATAACACGCACTGATAATAATATTCATATTAATAATAAATAATTAAGGAGCAATAATAATAGTGTTGATGGTAATAATAATAATAATAACAATAATATTAGCAATAATAATAATAATAGGAATAATGATAACGATAGTTATAATAATAATAATAATAATAATAATAATAATAATAATAATAATAATAATGATAATAATAATAGTAATAGTAATAATAATAGTAATAGCAATAATAATAATAATAATAATAATAATAATAATAATAATAATAATAATGCAGTAGTAGTAGTAGTAGTAGTAGTAGTAGTAGTAGTAGTAGTAGTAGTAGTAGTAGTAGTAGTAGTAGTAGTAGTAGTAGTAGTAGTAGTAGTAGTAGTAGTAGTAGATCTAGTTCTATTCCTGTGTAGAGAGATATTATTTATTTATCGAGTTTCTCGGTCTTTCTGCTGGGACGTGGTGTCCCTCTCTGCCCGAGTTGGCCCTAATATAACTGGAAGTGTCAGAAGCCCGCCTCCATTTGGGGCATAAAATATCTACTTTGAAAAATAAATCAGAAATGCTTCTGAACTTACAATACTTTGGCATTGACAGAGAAGTTTTCGACCCAAATCTATGACTCCAGAGACACTTACCAGAAGAACTACTCCAAGGAGTTTATATTATCATACCAAGAAACAAAAAGGAAAAGCTACAAAATGAGCTGAATTCGGGAGCTTGAGTCTAAAGCCATGTGTCATGAAAATATTGTTCAAAGTCAGTTTGGCAGGAATCAAAGGCAAAATGGACAAAGAAATAATTAGAGATTCACTGTTCGGCCCCAGGTCTGAAAATGGCACCAGAGGAAGAAATCCTCTGTAAAAACACAATGCACAATGGTGCAACAAAAAGAAGTCCAAAATGACCTCTTTACCTGCTTTATTGATGACTCAAAAGATGTCGACAGAATCCGCTATAATAGGAAGTTTTAGTATTTGGAGAAGATAGGTATTGATTGAAAAAAAATATCAGAATCAAAGGAAATCTCAGCTGACATCAGAAGGCAGCAGTTAGAGCAGGTAGTAAAGACTCTCAAAATATGCTGAAATTTCTATTGGAGTAAGACAAGTTTGTGTCTTCTCTCCCTGTCTTGTTTAACATCTACACAAAAGTCATTTATTTTACAGAATCTCAAGACGTTCCAGGAATCATTACTGGAGATGACAACACCAATGACCAGAGATACACAAATGATACACATGAATTACACAGGAACGAAAATGTCTCTAAAATGAATCAAATAGTAAAAGAGAACAGCGGTAGGGCAGGTCACGACGAGCATGCTAAGCAAACAAATAGCATATCAAATTCAGTTGATTATAATTAAAATGAAATAAAAATAAATGAAAATACAAAGAAAATAAAGTAAAATGAATTTAAATGAAATAGACTTTCTAAAAAAAAGATAAAATAATATGAAATTTAAACAAATAATTTTAAGAAATAAAATGAAACAAAATAAAACAAAATAAAATGAAAAGCAGACATAATGTTCACAGATGGGGAGAACATCAAAAGTACATCAATTGAAATATCTCTGGGCACCATCACAGATAATGGCAGATGTGATAATTTAAGAACCAGATATAAAGGAAGTAAATTAGACAATAACAGGATTCCGCCGAATGCACCAACTACTTACACTCAGTCAATGATCACTACCTTTAAGGATGAAATTGTGACGTTCTACCTCTTCCCCGTTTACATATTTTAGCCGTGGGACGTGGACTAATTAAAGAAAGAAAGAAAAAAAATAGTATTCGCGTTTGAGATGTGGTATTACCGTAAAATGGCCAGAATTAGCCAGAAAGCAAAAAGGACTAACAAGCAGTAGTGAAAGATGTTTCAAATTTTAATTGTCCAATAGGCTTTTTAAAGAATGTTAAATACCTAGAGAGACCAAGTATTCGTGTTGTCTTACCTTGACTTGGGGGCGTGTTGAATTGACGTTAACCTTATCCGACAACCTGTTCTTGTTTTATAGCTTGCCACATAGTCCTGCGACGTAGTTCATTGAAAATCGAGGACATACGTTACAATTTTTTATAGACACATTGCCAGGTAGATATCGCCCGTAGCTGAGTGGATAATCGGAGTCATCGGCAGGTTTTTTCCACATCTATATTTACCAGCTGATTATCATGAGAGTGAAGTAAGAAAATCCTGTTTTTCGATGCATTCACTTGACGCGGTGATATGTAACGAATTCTCCTTTTTCTCAACTCCAAAATGTTGCCGCGTCACACAGATAAATATGTGCAACAAAGGACATAGTAGAACCCACAGGGAGCACGAAGTAGGGGGTTGCCAAGGGAAACATGGGGGGAGATGTGTGGAAAGGAACATGAAAGAGATAAAGCTCACTCTGGACGAGCTTGGAGGGATGGCCCAGAACAGAGATAAATGGAAGGAGCTTGTATGAGGCCTATACCCAGCCAGGAGTGAAAGGCATTGGTGATGATGAATGAAGGACATTATCGACAAGTAAGAAACAAAGAGACGCAAAAATGTTCTTTTTTTTTTGGGGGGGGGGGGGGGGTTTTTCTTTTTTTTTGGGGGGGGGGGGTCAGGTCTTTTTGTTCCAAGTTTCCGAGGCAACTCTGTCTGCATACAAAACTTATTCTCTATTAATAGACCGAGGGCATATTCCAACGTCTCCGAATACAACGGCATGGGTTACAAGAATGGGACACAAACATAACTGAAAAAACGCATTGTAATAATTATTATAGTCGTCATATTTATTTGTAAAACGCATAATTCCCGCTTATCACCAAGCTCTAATGCGCTTTACAATCTACACTAATACTCCGCAGGCCTGATAGGGCGCTGCAAGATGGCGACCAGCAATGGCATGATTGTGAAATTGTTCTATATTGGTGTAATTGCGTGTTTATGTCAATATGTATACGTATGTATTTAGGTTGTATGTATTTATAATTATGTATGTTTAACATTGTAAACCAAATTGCTCTTCTGGAATCAGTAACAATGTATTTTTTTGTTAATAATAGAAGCTAAAAGACTATTAACTTCCTGGGAAGCATACAGTGCAAGTTGCTGTTTTCATAGGCGCTGAGACATTTGTAGGAGGAGGCTGTTTCTGAATGTGCGACTTCTCAGAATATTAAGATATTTAAGCACTCAACCGTAAGGTCGCCCTTTGCCGGACGTTGTGTCCTTGGGAAAAGCACTTCACAAGAATTTTCTCACTTCACGCAAGTGAGAATGTGTATTCGGTTATAGACAGGGAAAGAGCTTGTCAGTTTGTTAGTGTTTGGGCGATTGATCAGCTGCTTGCACTGTATGCTTCCCGGGAAGCTGAGAATATTTCTGAGATGGTCTCCTGGGGTAATGATATATTATAAAGCGCATTGAGCTTGCTATCGAGCGGGGATGTGCTCTATCATCATCATCATTGCTTGTCTGTTCATCTGATTCTCAGTAGCTTCCTCTGGCACTTGTTCAAAAAAAACCTGGATCCTCTTTATGTACGCCTGAGATGCGTTCCATGTCTCACATTCATACAACAGGACTGACTTGACATTTGAGTTGAACATCCTCAGCTTTTTTTAAAGTGAGATATCCCTGGTCCCCCAAATCTTGTTCAAAGAAATAAATGTAGTATGTGCCTTTCAATACTGGCCTTTATTTCAGTGAATGTTCCTCCCTCTCTGTCAATTATACTATCAAGATAGCAGAAGGATTCGACGTCCTCCAGTGCATTTCCCATTACTGTGACGTGCTTTTTTCGTATTGCATTTATCCTTAGGACTTTTGACTTTCAGGTGTGGATCCTCAATCAAACAGACTCTGATAGGATGTTTAAATTTGCTTGCATCTGTTCCTGAGTGTGTGACAGAAGCGACAAGTCATCTGCAAAATCCAGGTCGTCCAACTGTGTCCATTGGGGTCCACTGTATAGCATTATTTCTGTATCCTCTGGTGGTTTCCTTCATCAGCCTGTCGATTGTCAAGATAAAGAGGAAAGGTGATAGTAAACATCCCAGTCTCACACAGGTCTTGATGTCAAAGCTGTCAGTGAGCTGGCCATCATGTATAACCCTGCAACTTGTCCCTTCGTACATGCTCCTGATAAGGTAACCAACGTCTGTAGGATTCCGTGATGTCTCAGTATCTCCCACAGTGTTGCTCAGTCTATTCTGTCAAAGGCCTTCTCATAGTCAAGAAAGTTGACGATCAGCTGGGAGTTCCACTCCAGGGACTATTCCGCAATGATCCTCAGCGTGGCAATCTGGTCGATGGTTGACCGATTTTTTCCGAAAACCAGCCTGTTCATCCCGAAGTCTTGGATCCGTTGTGGACTTGATTCTCTCCAGAATGATTCTGTTGAAGACCTAACCTGGTATTGAGAGAAGAGTGATCCCTCTGTAGTTGCTGCAGTTGCTGAGACCTCCCTTTTTAGGAAGTTTCACAAGGTGTCCTTCTTTCCTATCCTGTGGGAATTTGCTCTCATTCCAGATATTGGTAAGCAACTGGAGAAGGAGGTCTACTGTCACATTGGCATCTGTTTTTAGGGCCTCAGGTGGAATCTGATCAGGACTGGCTACTTTTCCGTTGTTCAGCTTCTTAATAGCATCGATAATCTCTTGTTTTGATGGATCATCACAGCAGATTGGTAACTCATTTCTTGCTGGCAGGATGTTTGGCAGGTTACTTGGTGGTGGTCTGTTCATGAGACTGTTAAAATGCTCTACCCATCGTCTCGACTGAGATCCTTTCCAAAAATGGTTTTTCTCTCTTGGCCCTTTACTGGTACTTCAGGTTTCCCATATTTTCCAGAAAGAGTCTTTGCAGTCTGGTAAAGGATTTGCATGTTCCCGCCTGCCTCTGCCTCCCTCTGCCTTCTCTGCCAGCCTGTTCATAAATTCCTTCTTGTCTTTTTTTAATGGTCTCTTTACATCTTTAGCTGTTGTCTTGTACTTCTACAATGCGTCCGCTTTTGATCTCCTTGTTCTACTTGCATTTGTCTCTGCTTTCAATATAGTGCTAATCAAATCCAATAAAAATTTGCTCATCCATTCTTTGTGCTCCAATACATTCTCACCAAGTATTTCTTGGCGCGTTGAAGTAAAGTCCAGTGCTTCGCCACCTCCATGTCCTCCTCACCTAGATCGGCCAGAAGTTGAAATCTGTTCCTCAACTGCAGTTGAAACTCGTCTTTCTTGTGCCCATCTAAGAGACTTACTTGAAACTTCGTTCTCTATGGTTCTTGTTCTGGTTCCGTGCTTTTTTAGACGAAGCTTGAGTTTTGCTAACAGCAGATGATGATCCGATTCAATGTCTGCCCCTCTCTGTACTTGGACATCTTCCAGTCAACACCTGAACCTACGGAGATACAATGACAATGACAATCTTTATTCATCTCGCAGGGAGAAATTTGTCTTGGTCGTTAACAATGGCAGTAGACGTTACAAAGGTTAGACTTAAAGGTGCACTCACGCAAACGCACAACAAGACAGGACATTATGCCAAGTAAATACATGTCTCACGGGCTGGGACAACCCGCTCCGTAACACATTCATTCTCTCTCTCTCTCTCTCTCTCTCTCTCTCTCTCTCTCTCTCTCTCTCTCTGTCTGTTTCATTTGTAGCACTGTGTGTTCAGTAACCTCAAAAACGATCGATCTGATTCTCCGTCCCTCCATCCAGTGAATCTCATGTAGCCTTGTAGATCCTCTTGTGGGGGGGAAAAAACATAGCCTCCAATGACAAAACTGTTGAAAACACAAAAATTTGCAAAATCGTTCACTGTTCTCATTCATTTGTCCCAAGCCATGTTGTCCCTTGATTCCCTTATAACCTACGCTGTCTTGACTGATCTTGACATTGGCATCTCCCATTATGATGTTGACATCCTTCCTTGGTAATTTGTCGATGACCCCCTGGGGCTGACTGTAAAAAGCATCCTTGTCTTCATCCGTGGCTTCATCTGTTGGGGCGTAGGTCTTAATTATGTTCATGTTGATCTTCTTATTCCATATAGTGAATGAAGCCATGATGTCCTCTCTCCCTGTGGTTCCCATCCTGTAAGTGACTTCTGTGCATACTTACTCAAAATAATTCCTGCTCCCTCCGCATGGTGCTTGTCTTCCCTCCCAGAATAAAATATTTTTCCACCGAGCAGAGCTGCTTCTGTCCAGACTATATCCAGTGAGTTTCGCTAACTCCTAGGAAGTGCAGCCTGTATCTCTTCATCTCTTATACTACTTGAGAACTCTTTCCTGCAATGTTTTTGGTGCGAACATTCCACGACGCAATCCGGAGAGACTTGTTCGACTGAGAAGGTTTTGGGTCAGAAGAGTTCTTTCGGCTTTGTCCGCTGTCCTTCATTGTTCCTGTTGATACAGAAGCTCTTCCGTCTCCCAAGATGGAAAAATTATAAAGCGTGTTTGTTCGTGTTTCTACAACTTTCCGTTTTTTACTGGGCCGGGTAGTTGGCCCTCCGCAAACTAACACTTTTCGGGTGAACAGACCTATGCTCCTTTAGTCGCCTCTTACGACATGCAGTATCACGGCGGGTGTATTCTTTGCTCAAAACTATGGGGGGCCCCACCTGCAGGGATGTGCCCTATACAAATGCTTTATTATTATTTGTTATAGGATATCTATTTTCAAAGTTTTGTCCCATAAAGCTGGGTTTTACTTTTTAGATTTACAAAGACAACGACCCAGAGGAAGACAACCTTAAGAAAAACAAGATGAAAGTTGACAGATACAACGTCACCAAATTATTAGGAGCGGCCCCAACGTCACCTTTTTTCTTTTTTTTAATGGCTCAAGTTTTTCACTGGTAGCGTCGGTGATTAAACAAATTGTTAAAAACTTTGGCCCCTCTGATGTCAACTAAAAATATAATAATATCATACTTGGGACTACATAGATAACTGTACATTGAAGACAAATTGAACTTTTATATGTGGATTTAGCAAAACATGTTTCTTATCTCTGCAAGTTTACATTGTTCATATTAGTAACAGTACTATCGGTTTGATACAATATTGGCTGTCTTTATTATACTAAAGCAAAGAAGAATGAACAAGGTAAAGTTGTTCCCGCATCCGATCCGGACATTGGGGATTGCCTTGTTAGTGAGACAACTTCCTGCCTTCGCATATTGTGGTAGGGTGGCCAGTTCCTTTCCACGCCACCTTTACTTCCTCAACTCGAAGTAAGGCACCCATTACTGCTGGTTGGGCAGGAAAGGGGGCGAAAAAATCCATGTCCGAACCGAGGCTCGAACCCGGACTTTCCGATACTAGGTATCACTGTAAACAAAGCACCAGTCATTAATCGAGAAGTTTTTTTTTGTGGGTTTTTTTTGGTATGACCTTCCACCGTAAGCATTCAGAACACAACAGCAGGGATCCTGAATATTCAGAAAGCAAAATAATAATTCGTCAGCCTGACCACTTAGACACAGCTCCATGGAAAATTAACACAGTATCATCATCATCATCATCATCATCATCATCATCATCATCATCATCATCATCATCTTCATCATCATCATCATCATCATCATCATTATCATCCTCATCCTCCTCCTCCTCCCCCTCCTCCTCATCATCATGATCATCATCATCATCATCTTCATCATTATCACTGAGCTGTTGTGACAGACGCACTCCAGCATGCACCTTCCATATCACAAGGGCGATGATAAAAGATAAACGTACTTTGTATTACTGTATCTATCACGGTGAGACGAGACTTTAGGCTTTTTTCTGATGCCCACAACCAAACTAAACCCAAACAGAACCCTGAGATCACACCACATGGTACATGCAAGGAATAAACAATAAGTGTACTTTTCTTTGGGGGCGGTGGCTGCACAAATTTGAAAAGTGGGCCAATAACGGTTTCAAGTAGTCCCCGTCAAAGACGGTTGCGGTGCACTTCTGCCGATCAGGCAGCCCTGTACTGCAACCGGATGTGACGTTATATGGAGAAAGGATTCCCGTCAAGGACCAGGCTCGTTTCCTCGGAATTATATTTGACGAGAAACTCACAGTCCTTCCACACATAAAAGACCTTTGTGAAAGGGGCCAGAAAGCGTTAAACGCTTCATCAAAATACCTTCACCACCTATATAGCCCTTGTCCGATCAACGCCTATTTTTAGTAAGAGTTTTACGGTGCTTGCAACTGCATAAGGTCATATTATGAAAGCACGAAACAAGTTGGTTTTATTCGCAATAGTCCTCTGCACGGCCTGGTTTTGGTCAATTTTCTCTAGTTAAAATGTTTAAACGCAAAAAATATGAGGTAAACAATCCCCCCAAAAAGGGGATTTTAGTACATTTTAGCGACAGGCAAATCACATGAAAAAGAAATCAACGTAAAGAAACTTCGCAGAGTATCAATATCCGCGACTGAAAAATGTTGCTGTGGCCCGACTGGGCTTTTATTCCTCTCGGTAATGGCAGCACGACCCTCAAGTTTGACACTCGTGACGTCACAGCTAAGACCTCCAGTTCCACCCTAACCTCTTTGTGTCCACCATTCACAATTGCAGCTGTTGCTTCCCTTTAATCAGAAACAAACCTTTAATTAGTCGCTTCTAAGTACAAGGGGGGACTATCCCGAAAAATGCTCTTTTGAGAAAATCAAAGGTAAATTTTTGCCCCTTGTTCATTTTCTTTTAAAGACAATGGAAAGTTTTCTCCATAACCCAACAAATATACATAAAAATTAAACCAAACTTCTCCTATAGGTAAGGCAATGCCCACTTTTGGTGTAGGTCAGGATTTCTGGAAACCTCCGAAATCTGGGTTAGCCCGCTTATCCTTAAAAGCGACCTATTGCAAGTCCGAGTTGGCAACAATTGGGCGCAGGGGGGCGTGGTGGTGCTCCGCTTTTCTCGCAACAGTTGAGAGCTGGTGGACGAGAGAGTTGGAACTTTAAAGATAATACCGCACTCTGTTATTATAAATTTGCTGGGCCCCCTTTCGATGAAAGGAATGATCGGTGCATTTGCATCAACTGAAAGTCAGTGGCCTGCTATGTTTACACCCAACTGGAATGGAGCTATAAATCTTGAGAGAACAGTTGCACACGTGTTTCCAAGTTATCAAATATATAGAGTATAGAGTCTAATTGATGACGCATAGATCGATCTCTAAGCCCCTTTCGTAGCTGTATACTCCATAATTTCAAAGGTGCACGGCTAGTGAACGGAAACATCACTTGTTTACTATGGCGTCTTAGAAGACGGACTTTCCGAAGATAAGATCTAAACGAAACTAATGAAAAACTGAAAATTAGACTACGGTGACTTTAGGCCCCTCAATGAAACAGTTCACCCTTTAAATGATTCTGAACCTCCACTAATTTTGTCTAATTCGAAAGTTAAGTGGCTCGAAAGTTTTAGGTGACGAACGAATGAACTTTCACAAATATAATACATGTATATAGAAATAACACCAAACTACGTGTACATTATTTTCTTTTTAATTTTACCTCAATATAAAAGATATTATACAATATTAAAGATAATAGCATACTCTGTCACTATAAATACACAAAACAGCGTGTATATTATTTACATTTTGTTTTACCTCATTGCAAATATTATAATAGGATATTAAAGATAACATTATACAATAACACCAAACTGCATCTATCTTATTATTTTTTTTTATTACCAAAGCATAATTAATATCATACAATATTGAAGATAATATCTTCCTCTATTATTATAAATAACACCAAACTGCTTGTATATTATCTTTAAGTATTTTTACGACAACATAGATAATATCATACGATATTAAAGATAATACCATACTCTATTAACATAAATAACGCCAAACTAGATTCTACTTGTGTATCATTTTTTAAACAATTTTACCTCAATATATATAATAGATCTAGTATACATTTATAATAAATAACACAAAACTGAGTGTATATTATTTTTAATCTTTTTACTACAATATTAATAATATT
>NW_004797924.1:271726-274086 GCF_000002075.1 Aplysia californica | reverse complement strand
AAGATTGGAAGAAAAATGGTGGAGATATTCAAAAACGTATAGAGAAAACTCGCATTTTGAGAAAACGGTCAATAAAGAAAAATAAAATATTGACTTCACGAGGAAATGGTGGTGACAAACATGCCCGGTATGGGAAGAAATTAGGTTTTTGAGGGTAGTTCTTATGCAATGAAATAGTTGTAGGAGAGGCGGAGGAAGCTAAAAAAATCCCTACAACTGAAATTCCATAATTTTGAGCTGAAAAATGGGGGTGTCGCCCTCCCTCCCTTAAGTGGAGGAGATGTTTGCCTACGAAGAATGTGCATCTCCATGTCCTCCGGGTCGTGGGTAGGCAGGCAATGTATCGGCCTGCTGTAATCCTTAGCCCATCAGGCAATACAACAAACTTGGACTACCGATTTGAAACTGACTTGACCTAGGAAGGACGCAGATCCGGGATCACCATCAGGGTCACAGTGGCGTTCGTCGTGCTGTGCCTTGCAGGAACAGGAAGCGGCTTGCTGTGATCGTTGATGTCAACAGAGACACGGGGAGTCGTCATACTTTACTGCTTTAATGTTAGTGGGTGGTTGGCGGGTGCTCTGGTGTTAGATAGTTCTTTCTTTCCTCCTGCCAAACGTCTGTCGTCCTTATCTCTTCTCTTCCTTCTTTTTTTTTTCTTTCTTTGTATCAATACTTAACTACTTTAATGTTAGTGGGTGGTTGGCGGGTGCTCTGGTGTTAGATAGTTCCTTCTTTCCTCCTATCGAACGTCTGTCGTCCTTATCTCTTTCTTTTCCTTCTTTTTTATCTTTCTTTTTATCTTGTTGTTGTTGTTGTTGGTTACTCTTTAGTGACACTTCTAATCTTGTAGCACGTGCCGCGAAACTCTAACTAAAAGAAAACTTTTAGGTCACACAGATTGGTAGTGTTCTTCCCTTTGCTACGGACAAAATTGGCTGAAACAATCGAAACTACCCCTGTATTCTGTGTGGCACCATGATCCAATCAGGCGCTCGTACGAAAGAAAAAGGAAATCGAATAGAACTGACATTTTTCGGCTCGTTGGGCAATTTCTAGCTTTTTTTTACTCATCATCTCTACGTTAATTTTAAAACATATTTCTGTGTAACTTTCAATGAAAAAGGTAGATTTGACATTTTACACCCCCACCCCCCAAAAAAAATAATTTGCATATCATTTTGAGGAATCTCAATATCTTTGAAAGTCAGTAACCTTTGGCAGGCACTTTCTCGTTAATTTCACCTCTGACATCCCACCCCCGAAACCACAACTTCTTACACTTCACCTTTAACCTTGTATTTGTTTATTATTGCTTCCTGGATCCGCATTCCAATCGCAAGTCAGAATTCAGAATATGTGACTTAACTCTCATGTTCTTCTTTACAAAATAGGTATCTAAATTTGCCTACGCTGTTTATCCATAACAGTTTGGGCCTTGCCAATTGCCAGTCGTTCATCATCGCCATTGCCTTTCTCACCCTGCACCAGGGTACAGGCCACGGACAAACACTTTCCACCTTTTTCTATCCTGGGCTAGCCTCTTGGTGTTATTCCATGTCTCCCCACTTTTCTGTACATCGATTTTTGTGGCTCTTCTCCAGGTTCCACGTAGTCTTCCCCTTAATCGTTTACCCTGTGGGTTCCAATCCAACACTTTCCTCTTTATGTAGCTGCTTGACTTCCTGAGAAAATGTCCAATCCATCGCCCCCTCATCTTTGACTGGGCCTTGTCTTGTTCTTCTTAACACTTCCTCGTTGGTGACCTTGTCAGTCCAACTGAGCCTCAGTAACTTCCTTACACACTTGCTCAAGAAAATCTGGGTCCCCTTTATGCAAGTCTGAGATATATTCCATGTCTCCCATTAATACAACAAGACAGACTTCAAATTGGAGTTGAAAATCCCCAGCTTTGTTCGAATGTACATATCCCTGGTCCTCCTAATCCTACTAAAAGATATGAAAGCAGCCTGTGCCTTTACGATACGGGACTTTATCTCAGCGCCGTTCCTCCCTGTCTGTCAATTATTATACTCCCAAGATTACAGAAGTATTGGACGTCTTCTAGTGCACTTCCTTCTATTGTGACCTGCTCCTTTCGTTGTGTCTCTATCCTTGTGACCTTTGACTTTCCGGGGTGGATCCTCAATGTAACAGACTCTAATACTTACTAATAGGCTGTAGAGAACTGAGGTATTTCATTGTATCTGTTCTTGTGTGTGCGACAGAAGCCACGTCATCTACAGAGTCCAGATCACCCAACTGTATCCATCTATCTATCTGTCTATCTATCTATCTATCTATCTATCTGTCTATCTGTCTATCTATCTATCTATCTCTATCTATCTACCTATCTATCT
>NW_004797924.1:268533-270104 GCF_000002075.1 Aplysia californica | reverse complement strand
ACACACACACACACATACACACATACACACACACACACATACACACACACACACACACACACACACAGACACAAACATACACATACCTGTATAAGTACATATAATGAGATCAAAAGGTCACATGTCATAATATAGTGACGTCCAAAAGAAACTTGAAATTGATTTCCCCCGACCATCTTTTTAAAACCTTGCATTATTCATGCATGCAGCATCACTTTTCAAGCTAAATAAATTCTGCAACGTCTCACGCATTGTTTTTTATCTACGATAAGAGTCGCTCGAGAACTATGATCACTCAATATTTACCTTTTAAAATGCTTGCTTGGCAAAATTGTGTAAAATCAAAGAAACAGAAAAATGTGATCGCTCTTGTAATGGAACGTATTAACAATGGTGGAATAGGCATATGAGTATATTGCATATCAAATGAATGGAGAATATTATTATCTCTGCAATGAACAATGTTTTAGTACTATATTTTCAGACACACTGGAAAACAGAGCACTAACAAATACCAACAAGAACTTAATTGGACTTAACATCAAATGTCCTCTTTGCTATTTTGTTTACGAGCTTTTGGTTTCGTGTAGAGCACTAGCCCTTTTTTGAGCATGGACTATGTTAGTTAGTTTTTGGACATAACCATTTGTCACTGAGAGATAGAGGCAACGAAACTGCCATGATTTAGGGTTGCTTAGCTTGTAAGAACAAAACCCCCACTTGTGAGAATCAACGGATGGCTTCATGCAGATGACTACCTCGCGCAAGTACTCAAACGTGAGGTCGTATCCTTACTTTCGTCATGATGTCATTCAAGTAGACATCTTTATGATGACAAAGCCTCTTCTCAAAGGGCCAAAGCCTTTACACGATTCTTAAAAAAGCAAATAATGCCAACAATAGAGTGGTCATCAGTAAATAGCCCCGATATGTATCCTACATAATATGAGGAGCCACACGAAACGCCACTTTGCTCCCAGTTCGGACGTGTTGTTTGCAACTCTCTGTGACATTTGGAATGACGTGACAGATACGTATGTCCAAACTTAAACACAGTCCATACCCAAAGGATTTGTGTTGCACACAAAACAAATAGATCTACCTCCTAAAGAAAATACTAATGAGCACATGTAATGTTAAGTCAAAGTTTTTGACTTAGTGGTATTTGTGACTGCTCTGTTTTCGAATCTATTTCAAACTTTCGGAATAGAATATCGTTTATTGAAGACAAAGCTATGCTCATTTATTAAACATATATATGCTTAGTCCACCAATGTTGGTACACCACCAAAATACGCGAGCAAATACACTTTAAAATTTCAGAACTTGGCCACGTCTGATATTTTAAAGGTTAATTTTGATGTGACCATATCTCAGGCGACTCCTGTCCTAGATGTAATATCAATGTGTCAGATGACGCAGAAGCGAATTAGCTTTAAGCTGGTATGCTGCATGAGTTGGTAGTGCAAGGCTTTAACACGCTAATTGGATGAATACATTTTCAAGTTTCATTTGGACATGCCACTCTTTAATATATATATATACATGTGTGTATAACACACACACACACA
>NW_004797924.1:263964-268433 GCF_000002075.1 Aplysia californica | reverse complement strand
GGGTGGGAGAGACAAACAAGCAGAACTAATACAAACATGCATACATGCAGGTAGACAGGGAAACCTCACAATTCATCCGCCAACTCTAAAGAGGCAATTGCAAGGTCTCGTCGTGACTTTCTGGTTCACGGGCTGAAGAAAATTTACGAGGTGCAAAAAGTGGCCGGACACGAAAAAGGGTGGTTTTTAAAGGGGCCATCAAACAAGTCCTTCTTCACTTAACTTAAAGAGAAATTAATGTTGGTGATAAATCGACTTGAATAATGCAACTTGACCAGGGGCAAATATATGTGTAGTTAGTTTAATACTGTCTGTCTATCTTTCTGTCTGTCTGTCTGCCTTTTTTTATCTCTCCTCTTCTCTATCTATCTATCTATCTATCTATCTATCTATCTATCTATCTATCTATCTATCTATGTCAAACGCCCCCAGAAATGTATATTCTAAACTTTTGTCATGAGATGGCCCTCACCGACCAGCAGAATGCAGTGGTCTCTTTGATGTACCCCTGCCTTGCAAATTCATTTTTGCTCGCGATGGTTGCCTATCACAATAGCGCCCGTCTCCAGGGGATACGGGTATTGACTTTTTAATTCAACTGATCGTCCGGAATGCGTCTGTTGGGATGCTACCTCGAGTGAAAGGGTCACTGGTCGGAACAATAGAGGTTGGTATTTGAACAATGAACGTTGGTGGTTGGACAATAGAAGTTTGTAATTGAACAATAGAGGCTAGTATTTGAACAATAGAAATTGATGTTTGAACAACAGAGGTTGGTATTTTAACAAAAAACGTTGTAACTTGAACAATAGAGGTTGGCGTCTGAACAATAGATTCTGCTCTTTTAATATCAGAGGTTGGTATCTGGATAACAGAGGTGGTGATTGAACAGTTAAAGTTGGTATTTAAACACTAGAAGTTTGTGTTTGAACAATGGACGCTAGTGTTTGAACAATAGACATTGGTATTTGAACAAAAGAGGTTGTTTTCTTTAAACAAGAAGTTTTTGTATTTGAACAATAGAAGTTGTTTTTATTTAACAATAGATTTTGGTATTTGAACAACCGAGGTTATTTTCTTTTAACAATAGATTTTGGTATTTTCGAACAACAGAGGTTGGTGTTTAAGCGATATAGGTTGACACACGCTCATATGACCTTATGTAGTTGCTAGCTCCGTAAAACGTCTACTAAAAACAAGAGGTTGACACTTTAAAAAATAGAGGTTGGTATTTGAACAACAGAATTTGATTTTTGAACTATAGAGGTTGGGTTTTTAATAATAAAAGTTAAAAAAGAACCCAAACAATAGAATTTGGTGTCTGAACAATCGAGGTTGGTATTTGATCAGCAGACGATTGAAGCATCTCAACAGGGTGACCACGTGATGTTATGTCGTCGCCAATGAAAAAGTAGTAAACAATGAACACCAGACACGTGTGTTATTGATTTATACAAGTAGACACTGCTCTCATCAGACAATAGTGTTTGTGCTGTAATCTTTAACTTTTGTGTCTTGTTACGATGGTGTATGTAGAATTTAGGTCTTGGTAAACCACAAAATGCCCGTGCAGTGAGTACAAGGAAATCAAGGACACAACTTTTGAAATTTAAATTGCAAACTGTTACATTCGAAAGGGGTACTATATTTTAATGGAAAAGGTAGACAGCGTCATACATCTCTAAGAATTAAATAGATCAAAAGAAGATCTGTAGTAAAATTTGAATACGTAATAGCGAAAGATGAAAAAGGCAAAGGAACAGAAGGAAACAAAAAGACAATTCTGACAAATTCGAGTCAAGCGCAGTCTGACAGAGACAACGAACAACCGATCAGAGCGCTGAAACCCGCTGTGATTGTCAGAGCAAGGTCTCGATGTGGCGTGTGGCGTCTGGCGTGTGGCGTGTTGGAAGACGATCCTACAAACTTCGAATTGATCCAGCCGGGGTATGAAATTGTGAGGAGTCTCAAGAACTGAATCATTATCTGACTCTTGGGAAGGCACCCGACCAAAGAAAAGATGCTGGGTGTGCGAAAATGAAACCGCGAAAAGATAACTTGAGTTCAACTTTATTCTCAGAGAAGGGGAATCAAACATACTTTATCGGCGTCTGTGGTGTAGATGTTAGGCGCTTCGTTGTTACATGCAGGAGACCAGAATTCAATTCCCGAGTGGAAGGAATTTTTAATCGAGTATCTCGGTCTTTCTGCTGGGATGTTGTACCCTCTCTGCTCGGGTTGGCGCCTCCTGAATGATCTAAATTATGTCAAAGGAGGCTTAAAAACACCTACGCAATGCAGAACTCCAGTAATTCGAAGAATCTTCCAAGAATATTATTGCATTGGTCTAACTATATCTTTTGGAATTCATAATTTTCTTGCGGTGTATCTTCACCAGCTCTATAACTAAAATAAATGTTTGTGTGTGTGTGTGTGTGTGTGTGTGCGCGTGTATGTGTGTGTGTGTATAATATATATGTATGTGTGTGTGTGTGTGTGTGTGTGTGTGTGTGTGTGTGTGTGTGTGTGTGTGTGTGTGTGTGTGTGTATGATACACACACAATGTGTTCCCCTCCCCTCCTATATAAACTCACAACTATCAAACTAACAAAAATAAAAAAGAGGGGTCAGTGGAGAGCGATAGGGAGAGAAAGTGAGGAAGAAAGAGAAGAGGGGCGGTGCGGTGCGCAATGGTGGGAGTTTTGAGGAAGAGGACATTAAGAGAACGGTGTGGGGTTTGGGGAAGGGGGTTGCGTGGGTGGGGGGGGGGAGGGATGCGACTGACCTTATGGTGCCCCCAACAGGTCCTAGTACTTAAAGGCCAGCTTTTTTCTCACCAGCATTACCATAAAATTGAGACTTCCTCGTTGCCAAAGTTGGAGGATTTCGACAAGGGAATTATTATACTACATTATTTATCGAATTGCAGTTTAAAGGTTGGTGAGTGATTGCTGTTGCTGTTGCTGTTGATCGTACTATTTTGTGTTTGTTGTAGTCACTTTGCTGTTGATGTCTTTCTTGTTGTTATTGTTGCTGTTGTTGCTGTTGTTGTTGTTGTTGTTGCTGCTCTTGCTGTCGTTGTTGCTGCTGTTTTTATTGAGCATGCTATTGTGTTTGTATTAGTCGCTTTCCTGTTGATATGGTTGTTGCTGCTGCTGCTGCTGATGCTGTTTTTGTAGTTGTTGTTGTTTTTGTTGTTGCTATTGCTGTTGTCGTTGTTTTTAGTAATGTTACTATCGTCTTTGTAGCTGCAACGGTGTCTGTTAGGCTATTGTTTGAAGCGACAAGGGTCATGTTGAGGGCTCTTGTGGCCCAGAGGTTAAAGTGTTCGCCTTTCATTCAATAGGTCCCGAGTTCGAATCTGGGTAGTGACCGAAAATGTTCTTCTCTCAAATGTTCTCCTTTCACATCCTTTCCAGATCTCTGACTATGTTCTGTCGTCTGCTTTTGCCTCCACTTTCTGCCCCCATCCCCTCACCTCGATTGCCCCCTCCTCTGGGCTCCTGACTCTTTCAGCAGCCTTTCTACTGCTTCACCTTGGCTCCATCTTACTGCTGTCTTTCGGCCACACCCCTACTCTTAAGGTAGGAAAGAGTTGTGCTCGTTAAAGATCCATTGTTGGTTCAAAATCAATAAGAGTAGGCTTCGGACGCCACCTGGGCAATATTCCAAATTCCCTACCAACTGAAAATGTTTGATGTGTTCCGCCCGCTCACATAACAGTTGTGAGATAACCTTATGCAGTTTCGAGGGCCGTAAAACACTTACCAAAACGAACAAACAAGTGGTCATGTTGGCCAAATTCGCGATTTAAAATGAATGACCTGCTTGTTGTTGCTTCTCTCCTTTTTCCTGCAGTTCAGGGGTAAAGGTTTTCCTTTTTTTAATAAAAAAATAATAAAGCAGCATTTTTAAAATAAAACTTTATATTCCATATGATTTATTGAAACTAAAATAAACTAAATGTTGTCTACTCATGTAGTATTCTGTTCGAAATGGTCATATCTTATCAAGAGGCACTTCTTCACAGAAAAAAAACCTGACTGCAACCAAAAATGAACGTACTTACAGCGTAGTCTCACTTTCTAATAGTCAGTAAATATACATCATTAACATTGTCTCATTGCCTAGCCTGTACCCGTGGCACTGTCATTTTGGTCTGATATTGTGACCGTACGTCTTGATTGTCGTTTACAACAGAATATGGTGGGGGGGGGGGGTCGTTAATACTCATTCAAGTCTGGGTCATGGGAAATGAATACTGTAATTCAGCTAGAATTTCACATTAATTAACGGTAAATACAAAGAGAATACATAACGTTTTGATTATAGTAGGTGGCTGGTTGGCGGGTGCTCTGGTGTCGCAATTGCTTCTTCGTTCCTATCAAACACCTACCGTCCTTATCTCCCCTTCTTTGTTATATTTGTTACTCTCTTGTAACACCTCTAATCTTCTGGGGCTCATATGA
>NW_004797924.1:262172-263864 GCF_000002075.1 Aplysia californica | reverse complement strand
AGAGAGAGAGAGAGAGAGAGAGAGAGAGAGAGATAGCAAGCATCAGAGACAAACAGAGACAGGAAGAGATTGAATGGAACAGAGACAGAACGATCGAAGATCCAATATTGGTCGATGGTTCGATAGTAATACAACGAGGCATAGGATTACACAATATAACAATGCTGCGCGTTCAGTTTTCAAAAAAAGAAAGCAGGACTATGCAATGCCTCTTTTGCGGACACTGCATTGGATTTCTTTTGGGGGAAAAATAAGCTTAGGTCTATGTACAAATAAGCCACTCAGTGTCAGAAATGTTTGAATGATAATGCGCCATCCTATTTCTGAAATATGTCGGCTTTATACACTACAGCTCGCAGTTTGAGATCACCAGCTGACAGAAATTTATCACTATTACGATCAATGAAACTAAAAGCAATGGGTATTTGCATTTCATGGTCCCAAGACCTAGAATACGCAGTCTGTTAATTTTTGAGAGATCAAATCCTATAATAATACGTCCTGAAGTCAGTTCAAGTCATTCTGGGTTGTTGTTGGGTTTTTTTGTGGGTTTTTTTGTGGGGGGGGGATAAATACGTATTATACAGTGCATCTAGATTTTAAGCTAGAATACTATGTGCTATTTATACGTTTCTGCTCTTTCCTGTATGTAAAGGGCCCGGAGTTTGCTTTTTAGGGGTTGAGTGCCATATGTGCTCTATATTATTTAGATAGATAGATAGATAGATAGATAGATAGATAGATAGATAGATAGATAGATAGATAGATAGATAGATAGATAGATAGATAGATAGATAGGAAATCATGTGCGCTGATTAGAGAAAGAGTTGCACAGCGCGTGGGTAAGGAATTCCGTGAGTGATATGGTGAGTGAGTGAGTGAGCGGCAAGTGCCGTGTTATGGGGTGTCCACTCACACCAGCGGCCACGCGCGCGAGCGAGAAGCACCCGAGAAAGGGCTCACGTGCGGTACGATTGTCCACTCAGCTCTGCCATTCTGTTTGGTGGAGATCTAGCGCTGGCAGATCCTGACTCTCGATTCCGTGATCGTTGCTTTAAGGTTCTGGGCGTATCACTTATTTATGGGACTACCCGCCGGTGAAGGTAAGAGCTGTTTTAACACAGGAATTAAAGTAACGTGGGCTTTTCTTCAAATTTATTTTTTTTCTTCTTAGTTTTGTTTTCCCTTTTATTCTATGACCGCGACTGATAGCTCTCCGAAAGAAACCGCAAGAGTAAGTAATGATACCAACTGAGCTAACAGAGCGCTCGCATGAGGAAGAAAAAAATAATTTGTGACGACGAAGTCTAAGAAATAATCATTCAGACTATGTATCGCGATCGTGTACATGTTCCTAACATTGTCTACCAAACAAATACAGGAAAGATACCAGAGGCTAACTTATGGTACTGGAAAATGCAAAAATTCACATTGCCATCGCCAGCAAATCACAAAGACAACACCAACGACAACAACAAGAACAGTGTCAACAAACGCCATTAATCTTAATAATCGTAAAAAAACAACAACACAATTAATGATAACAGGTGTGTTGATAGTAGATTCTAATAGCATTAATTACCATTAATTGTAATAGTAGATTCTTACAACTATAACAAAAACAACAACAATAATAACAAAAACAATAATTGTAATAATAATATAACAATACTAATATAACATTAATAATAA
>NW_004797924.1:260590-261415 GCF_000002075.1 Aplysia californica | reverse complement strand
GTGATGTTTCCGCTGGGCTTTTTGAGGGTGTGCCTCTTTTTTAGTCCTATTTCTACTTCTATATATATCCTTTTGTCCTGTCCTTTCCCGCAGCTCTTCGTTTCTTCTTCTATCTAATGATGGAAATGAATTTTTATAAGAAAAATGCCGCTGGAAGAGTTGTGACTACCCGCACAGACTTACCATTTCGTAGTATCTGTTCTGGAAATGTCTGGTTACAATCGAAAAGGCAGATATTGTTCAGGATGAGTCTTGTTCGCTTGTTTATTTGTTTGTTTATTTATTTGTCTATCTCTCTATTAGTTTGTTGTTGTTGTTTTTTTACAATAGTCGCGTTTCATGTTGATATAGTTGAATATGGTACTTTTAAAGACAAGCGGTCTAACCCAGATTTCGGTGGTTTCCAGAAATCTTGACCTTCACCAAAAGTGGACATTGGCCTACCTTTAGGAGAAGTTAGGTTCCCTTGATGTGTATATTTGTTTGGTTATAGAGAAAACTCTCCTTATCATTTAAAGAAACTGAACAAGGGGCAAAACCTTACCTTTGATTTTCTCAAAACAGCTTTTTTCGGGAAAGCCCCCTTGTGCTTAAAATAAAAGCGATCGTAAGTTCTTGGTGTTGAAAAATGAGTCAAAGTGTAGCACAGGGAAATGCAGTTGTAGTTGCAATTCTTGTTGCTGGCTTCTCCTGTCTGATTTAATGTACCTGTAGTTGCAGATAGTGCTCTACTCCTTTTTGTTGTATCGTTGCAGCTGGTAGTTGAAGCAATAGTAGTAGTAGTAGTAGTAGTAGTAGTAGTAGTAGTTAGTAGTAGTAGTAGTA
>NW_004797924.1:259054-260237 GCF_000002075.1 Aplysia californica | reverse complement strand
TTATTATTATTGCCTTACCGCAACACTTTGGAAGTCGATACCTAAAACAGGTAAATGAGTTCCTGTCCACGTGATGGTCTACCATCATGTTTCTGTTCTACCTGATGGTCTACCACAGGACCAATATAACCTCTGTTCTACTTTGCATAGCATTAATCTACTATCTAACCCTAACCCTAACCTAAACGCAACGACGGATTAGGATCTGGGTTAGGCTTAGGGATAGGGATGGATAGTAAACTAGTGGGCTGCCAAGTGGAACAATTCAATAGTCAGACTGGTCTGGTGTTAGACTGTCAAATAGAACCTTAAAAGTCGATGTAGATCGTTACGTGAACAGGCACCGGCAAATATGATTTAATAATTGCAATTTTATAGCTCCACTCTCTTCAGCACGCTCTTTCCGCTTTACAGTTATTATAATATTTATGATAATGATTACCCCAGCATACCCTAAAACACTGAGAAACATTTTCTGGCTTCCCAGGAAGCATACAGTGCAACCTTTCCCAAGGACACAACGTCGTGCCCCTTCCGGAATTCGAAACCACAACCTTACGATGGCCATTCGGGGAGAGCCTGAGCGCGAGGCAACCGACATCTCTTAGTGCTAAGCCACAAAACAGAAAAACAACCTGCTTATGTCGAAATGCTATTTAAATTTCCAACGGCTTATTACTTATCTTCATGTAAAATTTGATTCCTTATTAGTGTGAACGTTACATTCAATTGTGTCCAAAAATCTAGCAGATAGTGTTTTTATTTAAGTCCTCCATGCACCTATTATTTCTAGCTTCTAACTCCTGCGTATGTAGATTCAAATCCTACTCATTCCTAATTGACAGGCCTACCGCTAAAGTCAAATTACATCCTATCTATAAGGACTCCTATTTTGGAATACCATCTAATTCTGTTCTCGACTCCAACTTCCCTCGTTAAAATTTGTAGCTGCTCAGTTGAAATCCTTTTCTTTCCATTGCATATTATGAATAGATCTAGTTACTTTTAGAATCTTCTATATTTGTTACTGTTATTTTACATTTTTTTAAAAACAAACAAACAACAAACATTTAGCATTATCTCTCCATCCATTCATACCCCGAAAACAATCCACCTTCTCTCTTTCTCTCATACCTACACATTCTCCTCTCTACTTTCTCTCTCTCTCTCTCTCTCTCTCTCT
>NW_004797924.1:254583-256557 GCF_000002075.1 Aplysia californica | reverse complement strand
GCAGCAGCAGCAGCAGCAGCAATTACAACAAGAACGACAAAAAACATTACTGTCGCCAGAAAAAGCAATAACGACAACACCATCGCACGTACTAAAAATAAACGCAACATAGCCATTGACAATGGTTCTAGAAACAAACGTGCGGAGAGAAAGACAGTAAATAGACGATTACTGTCTTGCTAAATCAGACCGCCCTATGGACTTTTCATGTCAGGCTTAGCGCCCAGTGTCCTTGTTCCCCGACAGCGAGAACAAACCATTCACACAGCACTCCTAATGCATTTCTGATCGACAATACCCACATTTCGATGACGCCATCCACACCAGGCGTATGTAGAACCGGAAGTAGATCAAACGATTTCTTTCCGAATGCGCATTGTAGCGGTTAGACCGGTGTGCGATAACGAAGAGGATTTTTTTTTTCTTTTAACGATCAGCAATCATTTATTTTAATTTTATTCTGCCTTTTCACTTGTTTCTTTTAATCTGACTTGGCAAGATTATGGATTAGTCCTTTATTCCTCTGTGATTGTTTGTCTGTGCATTATCTTTCCAACACATTGTGTTGGAGAAACCGAGGGAAACTTTACACAAACGTGTTTGACCTCCATTCGAGCTCCAGGTCCATAGAGTAAAAGGCGCTTTAACAAAAGCTAGCGAACGCTGGTTTTTAATTAAGTCCCATATCACGCACTGGTGTCCATTCAGGGTTTTGGAAAATGAATATAGTAATAATAATAATGAATTGCATTTGCATCTCGCATATCCTCGCCCGGCAGCAAGCTATACACGTTTTGTACTATATAATTTTATTACCTCACCAGACGCTAGAATATTTAAAAGCATTCTCGGCTTCCAGGGAAGCATTCAGTGCAAGCAGCGAGCTCAAACACAAACAACTAATAAGATCTTTCGCTGTCAAAACTGGGTATTCCCACCTGGGTGAAGGGAAGAAAATTGAATCCACGACTTTATGGTTGCCAGTGCGAGAGCCTAATTACTAAAGGCCATCGACGCCATACGTTCCAATTTTATCACCCCAGTACCCTCTTCTTAAAAAAAAAATCGACATAATTTAGATCATTGGGAGGCGAGCTTCGGCCTTGCCCGTCAGGTCCATACCTAGCTGAGAGGGATGCAACGTCACTGCAGAAGACCCAGGTACTCGATTAAAAATTCTCCCCGCAAAGGAGGTCTTCACTGCACCGCTTACGTTGGTCATACTCTGTTCTCTCTATACGTAGACACCAGGGTAAAGATATACTTTTGAACATAGATGACCCAGTCGTTCTTCAGTAACAATGGTGTTTGGTTTTACCTTAAAGTGAGTTGAAAGGGAAATGCATTAACGCTGTCGTAATCCAAAACGTCTTTGTCATCCACAGGAGGCATGCAGCAAAAAATGCTGATTCTCTGGACGCTGTGATCTCTCAGACACCCCCCACCCCGCGACACTTTCCCCCCTTCTTCTGGAGTTCTGTGAGATCTTACAAACTGGGGGAGGCCGGCCACCAGAACTGCAGAATTGAGAGTCCCTTCGATGTTGGCTTAGCAAGTGTCTCGTGAAAGGGGCAAAAGGAATCTGTAGAGACTTCTATTATCACGTGACAAAATCCGGGATGAGGGCGGCTGTCAATGCTTTGTGTGTGATCTTCGTCTGTTGCTGCTGCTACTGGATGATTCCCTGTCAGGGTGAGTACTGGCTCTGTTGTGTCTCGTCTTGTCATGCAATCTCAAGAGAGGAGGGAAAGCCATTTACATTTGTTACCAACGTTCTGAAAATCGGGACGAATTATCTATTGGCGCGGACTAGGAGACCTGGTGTCGGCGACGTGACAGTTTGGGTCTTGGCTTTGCACATAAATCATAGGCAAATAACCGTATCCCATCTACTCTCTCTGTCTCTCTCTCTCTCTCTCTCTCTCTCTGTCTGTCTGTCTGTCTGTCTCTCTCTCTCACACACACACACACACA
>NW_004797924.1:249241-251366 GCF_000002075.1 Aplysia californica | reverse complement strand
ACGTCTCGAAAGCATTTTCAATGAAATGCGGGATTAACCCATAGGGACGAGGAGGGGGATACAGAAATGTTGGTAAAAACAAAACAAATCAAATTTTGACGTTTAAAAACAAGAAACTGGATCTGAAAGACGAAGAGGGGAATGCTTTTGACACGACTTTACTGAAGGAGTAACTTTCCACAAGAACTCCGATCCCAGACTGGTTCTGAAAGGGATGATGCTGTTTCCATAGAAACGGGTTAAGAGAAACACTCGGTATGCTTTCGAACAGATGTCCCAAACTTTTTTTTTTAATATCAAAGGATATCAAAGATAATGGAAGAAACAAGCAAACACAAAATGAAGTGTTGCAAAGGACGCAAATAGGTTATAAATAGAACTAAAGGTCTTAGAAGTGACGTCACGAGTGTCAAACTTAAGGGGCGTGCCGCCATTCCGGAGAGGAATAAAACGCCAGTCGGTGCACAGCAACACTCTTCAATCACGAATTAATGATCCTCTACAAAGCCCTTTTATGTTGGTTTCTTTTTCATGTGATATGCCTATCGCTAAAATGTACTCATGGGGATTTTTGTGATTGTTTACCTTTAAATGAGTCAGATAATCTCCAAATAATGCAAATAGGGCCTTTTACACTGTGAGACCACATGAGAGAGTAAAATTCAGGGGAAAAAATGATGGACCTGATGATCACTTGTTTAAAAAGAGAACATAATTTCATTGAAATTTTTTGCTGCGTGTTGCTCAAACAGTATGTCTAGATTTAGCAACGCTGACTACAACAGGGCGCTCGTATCGATCCTCTGGAATCAGGAATGTAACTGAGAAGCTGCTAGAAGCTCCAGCTGCACCTCTAGCATATCTTCAAGGCTGGCTGAATGGAAAAGAACCACTGTCGATGTTGTTGAGATGAGAGAATATAAAGTAGCCAACCAGGCGTAACTATAACCCACCAATAAGACCGGCGTTCTGTTTCATTTGCGGATCCGATGCCAAACAACATGTGCAACAGCAACAACAGGGGTTCATGGAAGAAGGGGTGTTATTGTGTAGCCAAACACCATTGCCAATCAACGCCAATTTTAGAAAATATTGTGAACGTTTAAGATAAACCGGCTATTTATCTAAATGCTGCATTTTTAAACGTTGTCAGTATATCATTATTTGTGAACGATATTACCCAAAGCTCTTTGGGTATGCTCACAGGATCCCCACTATGAGTGATTTGCAGTATCCCAGCCTACAGTTAATTGCTCTTTTTGAGACAATAACGAATTAATATATTAGATAATTAACCCAGTCCGAACCCCCTTCATACTCTATGAAGATCTAGGCTTTGCATCAGTAGAAGGAGAGACGTGTAGACAACATGGCATAAAAACAATCCATTTTGTAGTCGTCCTTTTTCTTCACAAACTCAATTACTCACTTTGTCTCCCTCTCCCCCTACCCTACCACACCCGGGAAAAACAAACACTACCTCATATTATATCTCTATGTTCATTTGTAGCCCACATTTAAATACATTTATGTTTCCCATAATCGGTCAGCAGGTGCGGTATTGTGTATGCAGGTATGTAATATGATTAATAAACAACAACAGCAAACAAAAAGAAAACTTAGATTAAACTGAACTGAGCTTCAAACTCTATGAAGACCTAGGCATTGCGAAGGACACGTAGCGTGACGGCGCTGTTTCTAATCCTCTCAAAAATGGCGACAAAACGAGCTGAGTGGGCCCGCACAGCCATAATGAGTTTACGTGGGTGACGTTACAGCTGAGTCTCTAGCACTATTATAACCTCTTTGAAAGGACGTTAAATATGCAATTTTTCATTTATCCTGACATAAAACGAACTAAAATGACTTATCGCAAACCTTTCCCATTTACCATAGAGTTTGCGTGCATGCATATCAATACTCAGATACATTTGGCATGTAGTAGAAGCAACTGTTTAACAGAAGTCACACGAAGAACCTGTTGTGGTACTAATGTGCGGTGACAATTTAATTATTCATTTACATCTTTTCCGGTTGTTGTATTATTAACACAGAAATAGCACTCTGGCGTTATTGTTGTCCGTGTGTCCGGTTCTCAATGTCTCCTGGACACAGCAGAGCCCCC
>NW_004797924.1:247087-248982 GCF_000002075.1 Aplysia californica | reverse complement strand
AAGTGGAAGAGAAGGAGAGAAACACAGGAAGGGGGGAGGGGGGTAGAGAGAAAAAGGGGTCGGGAACTAGAAGAGATGGCTAGATAAATAGACCGATAAAACGATACATACATATGACAGTGAATAAGGCTTTTAGGAACAAAGTCAAATAGTTTTTTGAGATATCTCTGGTCTTAGACTTTTCCTCATTCTTTCCATTTATACTCCAGCAAAAGTTTGGTAAAATGACTCCTAAGACAAGTCGTATACTACTCTATACTCTGTGGCATTTGCTTATTAAGACAAAAGTATAAAGACTGACTTCATAATATTTTCTTGAATCTTAAAACTGATATAGACAGAACCTAACAGTTCTTAAATGAAGAATTCTTTTACTTTTAATGTGACAATCACTTCAACTGTCGTATTATTGGGTCTTGTAGCCTTTCTTGTTTTGTTCTTTAAATGGCAGCTTGCACGTCTTTTTCCGAATGGTAGTCTTACACATTGCTGGTACATAGTCACTATCAAACTTTACTCCTGGCCGTGATTTTGATATTTCATGGTATTTCTGAAACACTTCTGTACACATATGAAGTCTGTTTGGTTTTTAGTTTCTATTTAGTAATGGCTTTTTTCTACTATCATCGAAAAGATAGTTGATGTATTCTGACTATTTGTATAAACAAATCACCTTCTTTGTCCATTAAAATATCTCCTCCCTTTGGTTTTATTATAAAGTCTGCATTTGAGTATTATTTTCCTCACTTCTTTGGCTCTGGAACGCAAGTATTAATTGTTGCCTTTGATTTGATTTTTCCTTTTTTAAGACGCTCATAATCCATCCATGTATCGCTTGCTTTATGGCATTTCTTTTACTTCACATCAAAAGTGTGGTAATTTTCCACATTTTGTTGACTAAATCCTCTTCCTCTCTGCCGTTAGCTTCAGTTTGTCCTGGTTCATCCATTCTCCTTTATAATATGCTGTCTTAGATTTTTGGGGCATATTTTCTTCCATTATTGGAACCTTCACTTTCCCCCACAATCCTTCACATTTAGTATTGTTTTCTAGAGCTTGAAATTTATTACTTTCATCAATAGAGGAACTTTTTTTCATTTTCTGACTTTGAAATTTTGTTTGGTTCTTTTGACTTTTTATTTATTATTTAATTTTATCGGTATCTTCCACATTACTGGCACATAGTCACTATTAAACTTTACTCCAGGCCGTGATTTTGATATTTCATGGTGTTTGTGAAACATTTCTGTACAAGTATGAAGTATGTTTGGTTTTTAGTAGTTTGTCCAGAACTCTTAGAACTAAATGTGTATCGTCTTCTTGGGTGATTTTCAAACCAGCTTTTTGTTCACTCTGCAACATTCTATGAGACTCCTGCTGCATTCCTTTTCTTCACCTATTCCCCTTGCCCCAACTATATCTTTTATGCGTTTGTCTCCTGCCTTAAAAGTCCCTCGTGACTAGATTTATATCCTGAGACTTAAGTTTTAACATTGCCTTATCCAGCTCTTCTTAGAATTGCTTAATCTTTGTCATGCTCCGATGTGGGTGCGTACACGGGGATGATGTTTATGTTGAAAGGTTACCCTTCTTACTCAGCTGAGACGAGTCTGTATGACAATCCCATAAACATTTTATACTCTTTGTTGTTGCTTCATCATATTTTCGTCCTACAACTCTTGCATGTGTTTGGGTTTTTTCAGCTGAATATACACTTTCACTAATCAACAGTTATGATTTAATTTTAACTCCCCCATATCCATCTAACATCTGAAAGACCCAATATATTATGCAGTTTAAGCCCATACATTTCCAAAATTACATTTTCTAGTTTGCTGTTCTTAAATGCATAGTCCTAACGTTCCACTTGGTCGTTTAAGGGGGAGGGGGGGGGT
>NW_004797924.1:245322-246822 GCF_000002075.1 Aplysia californica | reverse complement strand
CTGACTTCAGACTCCTTAATAGAACTGTGCACACTTTAAATAATTTTGAACCTCCATTAATTTTTTTCAAATTGGGAAGTTAAGTGGTTGGGAAGTTTTAGGCCGCCAAAGTGAGGAACTTTCACAATTATAATAGATCTATGTATAGATAATGGCCATGTAAACGTGGAGATAGGACAAGAAAGCATTGAGGTCGTGAGGTGCGGAAACACTTTCCCACCCACGTCGCAGCTCAGATTATCCAATGACTGACATCTGTTGGTTTTTTTCGTGCACCCCCTCGTGTATGTATACATGTGACCCTTGGTGTATGTATACATGTGACCCTTGGTGTATGTATACATGTGACCCTTGGTGTATGTATACATGTGACCCTTGGTGTATGTATACATGATACATGTGACCCTTGGTGTATGTATACATGTGACCCTTGGTGTATGTATACATGATACATGTGACCCTTGGTGTGTATGTATACATGATACATGTGACCCTTGGTGTATGTATACGTGTGTATCATGTATCTGTTGTTGTCATTATCATTAATGAGTGATATGTTGTTGTGGTTATCATTAATGAGTGATGTGTTGTTGTGGTTATCATTAATGAGTGATGTGTTCATTATCTCATCTTTTCTCTCCATTTGATTGATGTTGGAAATGAAATAAAGTAAAAAAATGTTCCAATCAAACCTTCCACTTTAGCCATTATTTCATGTTCTCAGATTGTCCCTTGGATAAGTTGTTTGTAAGTACAGTGGAGACTTGTCCAGGTGGGTGGTTGGTGGGTGCTGTGGCGTGGTTTGCTCCTTCCTTCCTCTTTACCGTCTGATGTCCTCATCTCTCCTCCATGTGTGTGTTTGTTACTCTCTTGTCGCACGACTATTCTCCGCCCTTGTATGACCTTATTGTGTTGCAGGGGACGTAAAACTCTTTCTAAAACTAAAAACTTGTTGTGGGTGGTTGGCGGGTGCTCTGGTGTGGTTTGCTTCTTCTTTCCTATCAAACATCTATCGTCCTTATCTCTCCTCCTTCTTTTTAATGTTTGTCACTCTCTTGTAACACCTCTAATCTTCTGTCTTCTCTCAGAAGGTCGACCCTGGGCTTGAACTTGTACCATATTGATCGTGTTTGTTCTTTCTGCTCACCCTCCTCTGTCTGTCTGTCTGTCTGTCTGTCTGTCTGTCTGTCTGTCTGTCTGTCTCTCTCTCTCTCTCTCTCTCTCTCTCTCTTTCTCCTTTCGCCCCCTTCTCTCTCTATCATTTAGTCATCATCATCTTTCGGTGCCTTGCCGACTGGCGTGGGCGATCATGGACCTCCACTTCACCCTGTCCTGCGCTGCAGCAATGGTGTCTATTGTTCTTGCTGCTCCCAACCATGTTGTCATCTTGTCCAGTATCTTTTCCCTCTGTCTGATTGTTATTGACTGTCCACGCTTCGCACCTATATAATAGGATTGGCTCGATATAACTTTTCAGTACTCTTTTCCTCGTTTCCAGTG
>NW_004797924.1:239629-244181 GCF_000002075.1 Aplysia californica | reverse complement strand
CTGGGTAAGTCTGATTCCCTGTAAAGACTTCTCTGTTGACACCCACCCCTTGGCGCTCATATGACCTTATGCAGTTGCGAGCGCTGTAAAACCCTCTGCCATAAAAAAAAATGTGTATGGCTCCCAAATCATTTGCGACCCCCGTCGGAAGCTAAACCGTGGCGTCGTTCTCCTAGCAACACGTTTGGGTGAAGAAAGCGTTACAGTCCATCAATTTATACTCTTTTGAAGAGTAAACGCTACTTATGAAAAAAAGTGCTCATCACAATGTTTGCACTTGATAAAGTATTCATTCCATGAGTTATGAATGGAGATCATGATTTATCCTTCGAGTGAAATTTACCAAACGGTAATCACGAGTTTCAACAACGAATGATTAGATTATGATTGGCAATTTCACAAGTAGGAAAAATCCTTATCTCCATTCACAACGAGTGTAATATTTTTTGTTATGCCATACTGATATTAGCGGTCGAAATAGAACAGGACCAACAAAGTTCAAATGACAAGTCTAGTTTCCAAGTGACCCCAAACAAAATGCTCGTGCCGGAAGTGAGGGTTCGAAAGTCTAGATTTTTTCCTTCTATGTTTAGGCACATTAGATCTAATTACTAGTGTGCTTTACGCAGGTCTTCCCCCGCGAAATAAACCCCAAACAAAACAATAATAATGTAAATTTAAGGAAAGTAAACTGATAACGTACGATTCAAAAGTTCAAAGATTAAGAAACTGCATTATTATGGCATGTTGATAGCGAGACTGGGAGACTGGTGTTTGGCACTTCATTTGGGTGCCCATGGTGAGCACGCTTCGCAGTGAAGTTTTAAATTAGGGCAAAGAGCGGCTGCCATAACATTGCACGGTCTATGAATAAAACGATTCAAGTCTATACTTTGCTTACAGAGGGATAGAAGGCGAATAGAGTGCGCAGAGTAATTTATGCAAAATTTGCTTATATTTCACGTGTGAAATATCAGCTTATATTTCATATGTGAAATACAAGAATGTATTTTACAGGAAATGCAACGATAAAATACTCAATATATGGTATAAGAAACAAAACACATAGACGTAAGTATTGCTTGGACGTCATATTGTGACGCAATTTTCTGCAGTGGGCACTTTTCTTTTTATCTTATACGAGCTCTCAATAAAGCTGATTCGAGAAGGTCAAGTACCTTCCATTTCTCGGGCATTTTGGGGTTCTCTGTTACATCATGCAATGTGATGATCTAAGACTTTTGTTGCAGAACTCATCATCATAAAGTGCTAGATCTAAAACAGACATCGGCAGTCACGGTTCTCTATTCATTTCACCGCTCGGATGCTCTTAAAAAATCCTATACTATCCTGGTGTTTCCCCGAGACCCAACTGTTCACATTTTCCACACAAGTTTCTTTGGGTGTATCGCTGCTTTTGCCTTTTATTTTCCCAGTGAGAACAAGATGTTCAAAGCTTTTACGTCGAGTCAAGCATTCTATAAACCGCATTTGTTGTTTTCGGACTGTTATTATCAATGAGCAGCCCACGCGGGCTTCTTTCAGTGATTCCTTGTTTCATTTCTTTTCCGTCCATGAAATTTCCAAACGTCTCCTTAGAAACCACATTTCTGATGCTCCTATTTTATTTTTACTATATTTGGTAATTGACTAGCATTCATAATCGGATAGAAGGATTGGCTACATAAATTTATATATCCTTATTTTAGTAGTCATGGGATGTTTCTATTTTTTAGAATTGGATTCATTTTAGAGAAACTGTCTTTAGCTATTGAGATTGTTTGTTTTATTTCCTTGAAACATTTAGCATTGGATATAATGATATGTACAAGATAATATACATTTTGGAGGTGTCGCAGGTCAGACTTTCGGACTCGTAACCGAAAGATTATGGGTTCTAGCTTCGTCAGGACCCGACGTTGTGTCCTTTGGCAAGACACTTAGAGTCTCCCTCTCTTTACACAGATGGGAATGAGCACCCAAATAGAGATAGCAAAAGATCTTATCAGTTTGTTAGTGTTTGAGCTCTTGATCTGCCGAGTTCACTGTTATGTTCATGAGTGTTCTCTTGTGTTCTGGGGTAATAGCGCATGGAGCATGCCGAAGAGCATGAAATGCGCTATATAAATGTATCTCTGTGTGTGTGTGTCTGTGCGTGTGTGTGTGGTTGTGTGAGTGTATGTGTGTGTATGTGTGTGCGTCTGTGTGTGCGAGTGTGTGTGGTTGTGTGTGTATGTGTGTGTGTGTGTGTGTGTGTGTGTGTGTGTGTGTGTGTGTGTGTGTGTGTGTGTGTGTGTGTGTGCGTGTGTGTGTGAGGGTGGGATAATATGCATTATGCTTATAGAGATATGTATCAAAACATAGAAAGATATGTATTTATGCTTCATTGTAACCCAAAGGCTTCAGATAAATTTAGACATGATGAATTAAACAGCTTTTAAGCTCAACAGTTAAAATGTCTAGAATATATCTTCATCATTACAGCCTATGCCAAATGATCCACATAAACAAAATAAAGAACTGCAATAGCTTGAGACAGTTTCAGTAAAACGAATTCAGTATTGAAAAATACAAACACAGCAAGGACAAGAAAAACAAGTATTTGAAAAGAATACATATTAATATCGCCAACCCTTCTTCTATACGACTATGAAAGCTGGACAATTATCAATTAATAGAAGTAGAGGGTGTCTAAAAGAAGGACCCACTTAAACGGCAATGACTCGGTCATTAGTGGGTTTCTCGTGGCCTAGAGGTTAAGGTGTTCACGTCTTATTCAAAGGCACGGGTTCGAATCTGGGTAGCGACCAAAAAAGTTTCTTCTCTAAAAATTGTATCTTTCCCCTCATTTCTGCTCTTTAGCAATGTTATGTCGTCTGCTTTCGTCTCCACTTTCTGCCCCCATCCCCTCACCCCCTTTGCCCCCTTCCCTGGGCTCCTGACTCTTTCTGCAGCCTTTCTACTGCTACTCCCTGGCCCTTCTTACTTCTGTCTTTCAGCCACACCCCTGATTTTCTGGTAGGAAAAATCTACACCTAGCCTTTTCGGACAAGGGCAAACAATCTCGGAGGTCCCGTGTGAAAGATGCGCACTTTAAAGATCCCTTAGTGGTCTATAATCGATAATAGTAGGCTTCGGCCGCCACCGGGCAAAATCCAACATTTCCTACCAACTGAAAATTTAATGTGTCCCGCGCACTCATATGACCTTATGCAGTTGCAAGCGCCGTAAAACACTTACAATTAAAAAATAGGTCATTAGTGCTGCATTGATTTTTACAAAACTTTAAAGACAAATAACTTATCGAGGTGAAAATCAGATTTTCAAATAGATATCTATGAGGAAAATGCGTAAACGCCTTCAGAAAATATCAAATTTTAAAAATTTCAACCAAATTTGGGTAAAACGCAAAAATCTCACTCCTTAGAAAAATTCAGCACTGGACCGACAACAGAAAAGTTTAGCTACAGGGGGGTGATCGGTCCGTTGTTATTTCAGGAAAAGGACGGTAAAACCACAACACTCACATCAGATGGATATCTCACCGTTTTGGAGAGGTTTGGGAGGAGAAGGTGCTGTGCTGTAGAGGCCTGGTTCCAGAGGGATGGAGCTACATCCTAAACATCAAGAGTGGTCCTTGTTTGGTTGCAAGGAAGGCTTGGAGAACGCCTTTTAAGCTGAACATTTTCAAATGAATGGTCACCACTTTCCCATAAAAGTGAGCTCTTTAAATTATTACCTTTGGGTTTTTTTGACATTTTCTACGGAAACAAGTCACAAACGATCGAACAGTTGCAACTCAATGTTGAACAGGACGTCCAAAGAATCGACCCAAAAACACAACATGAGGTTATTCAAAATTTCGATTGGCGTATTGAAGCTTTCAGAAATAGAGAAAGAGAAATGGTCAATTCCTGGAAATTTGATTAGCCTTCACCTCCTTGGGCTTCTTTGGCAAAATACTGTTTTGCATAAATTTGATCTTCCATGCACAAATAGTGACTATTTGAAATAGATCAGTATGGTTAGTTTTTGCAAAGTTTTGCGCTTCACCTAATTTTGATAGAGATTTTTTAAACTTGATTTTTTTTTTTCGAACATGGTGGTTGATTTTTTTCATTTTGACAAAGGTAGACCTGATGACTCCCTGGTTGAATTTTTATTTCTTCAAAGTTTCATTGAAATTGGTCTAAGGGGGACCGATTTATTGCCCTTTAAATGGGTCCTTTTTTTTAGACAACCGGTATTAGAAGCAACAGAAATGTGGATTCTTATAAGACTGTAGAGATTGTCATAGAAGGAAAGGAAGTCAGACGAGGTAGTGCTGAAAGAATCCCGAGTGGACTGCTCACTAATAAAAACTGTAAGGAAGAGACAATTGCTTTTTTTAGGGCCATTAAATCGCCATAAAGGCCTTGAACACCTTCCTATCGCTGGAAAAATAGACGGCAAACGAGGCAGGGGTGGACCAAGAGCAATTAACTTGGGGAACCTGAACAGATGGGTGACGTGTGAAAAACCGAGATAACTTTTTTTTTTTTTTTTTTTTTTT
>NW_004797924.1:237027-238366 GCF_000002075.1 Aplysia californica | reverse complement strand
CTCTCTCTCTCCCTCTCTCTCTCTCCCTCTCTCTCTATTGCTCGCGCTCTCCCTAGCTCTCTACCACTGTCTGTTTCCCCTTACATATTTCCAGTACTTCATATTTTCAATGTCAGCCTTTGGGAAATCCAAACCAAATGTTGTTACAAGTTGACTCGAGATACGTCCACGAGGCCGACCTTTACTTATAACGTTTTTATTTCTTCGCTTTTGGCAAAGACTACGATTGAGACTCATTTTCTTGTGTCCAAAGATGGTGCTGTTATTGTATTGTTTGTTTTGCTTGGGTTTTTTTAAATTATAGGAACGGGAACAGCGAAATGTCTTGTCAGTTTGTTGTTGTTTGAGCTCGTGCAGTCAGCAGCTTGCACTGCATGCTTTCCGGGAAGCCGAGAATGTTTTTGGGTGTTCAAGGGTCTGCTGAAGTAATAATTCTTGTAAAGCTCAATGATCATACTTTTGATCGTGGATATGCGCCTTGTAGATGCAAAATTTAATCATAATGTTCACAATGTACACTGGCCTGGCTATTAATGGCATCCTAAGAGACACATATTTCAGTCACCTTGAATGACTTTGGGGACTTTACAACTGATAGGACTTTTCCCAATGGTAACACTGTTAGTAACAGTTGTGTTGAAAATGCCGTTATTTAAATTGATATTGTCGCTGGGCAGCATGGTTGACGGTCCAGGTGTGAACCTCCAAAGAGGGTTATTGAACTTCGGTTGTATGGAGAATTCTCGGGCCTCTCCAATCCCTTGACTGGGTCATGGTCATATCAAGGAGATGGATAATAAATAAAATTCTCCCTAGTTGAAACCCACGTTAGATAGTAATGTAGAAGTAAGTTTTAGTAAGAATTTTACCTAACTTGTAGCACAATTAGGTCATATACGTGCCGAGGATTAGAGGTTTTACTAGAGAGTAACATTAATAAAAGAGAAGGAGGAGAGATGAGGGTTATAGGTGTTTGGTAAGAAAAGGGAGCAGACTGCAACAAACCACCCGCCAGCCACGCAGTACGGGATGGGTAAATGGAGAGGAAGTATAGAAATGAATATATGAGAATATATAGCATGTGATTATATCAGAAAGTGAAGGGGGAGGAGGGGACGATTCTCTATCATGCTATACCCCACTATAACTCTTCAACCAATGAAAACGTCAGCCGTATCGTGACCGCATTAAGTGAGTTTATAAATGAATCCACAGGCATTATGAAGAGCTATCGAGGAGTAACAGTAATACCAGCTTCACTGCTAGGGACAGCTTTAAGGCAATCAAATAAAGCACATACCCATTATGTGCACATCTGCGTCTCTCCCACATACAACCC
>NW_004797924.1:224762-235682 GCF_000002075.1 Aplysia californica | reverse complement strand
GAGAGAGAGAGAGAGAGAGAGAGAGAGAGAGAGAGAGAGAAGGGGAGAGCTACTGTTGTGAGCTATAGTCAACAGAGAGAGGTGGGTAAAGTGGACCTTCTTGTTCCAAGAATTAGCGCAATGAAGGCTAATGGAATTACTTCATGGTGGAGAACAGGCAAGGAACTCATTACACTAGTCCTGACAAAGGCAGCCACGAGTTGTCTATACATGTACCAATGTGTTTATGTCAGTAAAGCAAAAGTGATATTTAGAAGCTTAGGCTGGTTATATTCTGACTTCAAAGAGAATACAAAGAATTCATGAAAAAAAGAGAGTAGCATTGTAGTAACTTTATGAACGAAGAGAATACATAAACCAAAGAGGGTAAATCTACACGTACTTTAATGTCAAACTGAAAATAATGGAAAAGAGATAGAGTCTTAAAGGGTTAGAACAACAAGTGAACATGACATCCTGAAACTTTGTGTGGTGATCGTATTTGAACCAAACGGAGTGATTGCTCCTCAGATACATTCTAATGTCAAGTAAAAACGTATCCATAACTTAACACTGTAGTTATATATTTATATTCGAGTTTTAAAAGAAAGTATCAGGGTATCACTAAAACTAAACAGAAAAATTATTTCTAGTTTCAAGTTAAAAAGTAACATATTGGAATACTTATTAGGATATCATATTTTCACTTCAAGCGTCTATGTGGAATATAAAAACGACCGACATAGCGCTTAGACAAGAATTCCAGAGCCCACCGTTCGTGTAAATGAGTGGACATACGTGAGGCGGTGGCCATCAGAAAATTTCCATATATGGACGATGCTCATTAATACTACGTATAGATCGAGGCACCTTTTGACCCCTGCAAATAGCATTCAGATGGAATGTCATTATCAGGAGATTACGAGATTAGATATTCAGACAGGATACATCTCATCTAAATGTTTGCAAACGCCATCCGTGTTCTCAACGTTTTATAAAGCTGGGTGCAGATCACACAGATCTGTCGAAATCGAAATGAGCTTTAATTTGTTTTCCGTGAAGTAATTCGGAAGTAAAATCTAAGGAATGTTAGAGAGACGTTTCAATAAGTTGACACTCTGCGTTTTTTCGTTTTCCTCCTTTATTTTACCCACGGAATCCCTACGTCACAAGCTCTCTTGGGTTGTCCAGCTTCATTTTAATTCAACGAATGTGCAATTTCGTTAGCAAGCTGTTCAAATGTACATTGTACTAATCCTAGAAAACAATTAATTATTCGGGAAAGAGGAAAAAAATAACTGCTACACGTCTTTAAACAATAGTACGTACATTTTTTTTCTTGCTTTTTCCGCATCTGGAATTTGAATTTCAACCAAATATTCACGCAATCGATACCACAGAATAAGACGCCACAGTAGAAAAAAAAAGAATCAAAGATTTAGGTTTAGTGCGTACATCTGAACAGCTGGCCGTCGTAATGTTTCCTCTATACCTGTGATGAGCCAGAGGCAGGCTGGTGAGAGCTTGGCATACATGTTCAACGCGGCCTGGCCCTAAACAATAACTTGTGTTGATAGGGGCTAAACATTAAAGATCAAAATCTGTTATTGGGCTGTTGCCGGGTGCTCTGGTGTGCTCGCTCCTTCTTTTCTGTCAAACATTTACGCTTATCCATGTATCTTAATTACCTCTCCTCCTTCCTTTCGTTGTATGTTGCTCTCTTGTAACACCTCTAATCTTCGCCACTTATGTTGTGATCTATTTGTGCTGTAAGTGTCCTAAAACCCGATCTAAAACAAAACCTAGAAGTATGTTATTACGTTTATGATATAAAGAACATTCCCTAGTTGTCACCAGCCATCACGCTGGCTGTGATCCTTCATGTCGACTTGGTTTTTTATGAGACTACGAACTCGAATGACATACCATACTGTTTTCGATCTCAAAAAGCCATTTCTTCTGCAGACCCTTTCATGGATATCTCCCTTCCACAGCTTCGAAATTGGATTTTGATTTTAGGGTGTGTTGTGCTTTTTTTTTAAACTCCAGAATGTATGACCTGGGATAAGATCTGCACAAACTCGAAAATGATTTACTGTGTCGGACATTGGGTAAAACTGTCATAGGGTATTATTATAAGAGTGTCTGTATGCTCATTGGGTTTACTTATTTCTGAGATTGCATATTATGTGGATGTTTGTGTGAGTGTGTTTGTGTTTATTTGCTTGTTTGTTTGTATGTTTGTTTGTGTGTATGTGTGTGCGCGCGCGTGCACAATAAATAGAGAAACAAAACTGTTTACAGTTACTGTGTGAGTATGCGTGAATTCGATAGATCACATTACAAACGGTTGCTTGTTTGTCTTGCTTCAGATTACTGTACAATCATCTGGCCGTATTTTTGCTCTCTAAAGATCTCGTTGTCTTGTGCACGTGAGTGTATGTGTTTGTACGTTTGTATGTGTGTGTATGTGTGTGTATGTGTGTGTATGTGTGTATGTGTGTATGTATGTATGTATGTATCTGTGTGTGTGTGTGTGTGTGTGTGTCTGTGTGTGTGTGTGCGCGCGCGTACGGGCATGTAACTGGGTGTATGGCTTTGATTGGGTAGGGTTTCGGTTTGGTTTTGCTTTTTGTTTTGGAGGGGGTGTTAGAAGGGTAGGGGCTTGTTTTCATGGAAACAGTATCTCATGGTATACAAAAATGGGTGGGGGGTTTTCTAACATTCAAAGGAAGATTGTTTGGTTGATGAAGCTTTCAAGTGCCTGCATTTCTATTGGATTTAGTTAATGGTATGTACAGTTGGAAACAAATGAAGAGAGCTTTTAATCCAGAACTTTGAATGTGGGTATTTGTGTTGCTGATATATCAAGGACTCTTGGACGCAAGAGACTTGTTTGCAAGACCTTCAACTAATCGTCCCAGAGGGGCAGAACCTATACCACGATTCCGCCCCTGTCTGCTGGTAACATTTCAGTGAGACGCGTAGTTATGTGGCCCATGCGACACGCAAATTACATTAAGTGACGTAACTGGGGAATCCAACGATACGCAGATCGAATATTTGACGCACTCTAAGCTGCCCAATAAAATTGCCCAAGACTGCAAGGCTGTCTAGAGGTAGTGCAGGCAAAGATCGTAGACAGCAAGTTGGCTCACTTTTTAAATACTTTTCAAAATTCACGTACATTGTTGCAGATGTTGCTGCCAAAATAAAATAAAGCCGTAAAGTTTCATTTTTATAAACAATTTCTTTTAAAACATTATTTTCACCTACTCTATATACTAATAATGCAGATGTAAAATGCGATGTTGCTTATATGTCAACACTGGCATCACAAAGGACGGCTGTTTTTTCCGTCTCAAATAGAGAAAAGAGATATCTTATAGTATGAGAGTATGAGACCTTTAGTGGGGGTATGAATGTAGCGTGTGGGGAGACCGAAAGGGCTTTCTTTACATGGGTGTTTTTACGCCCCCATCGACACAATTAAAGATAATTTAGGACGCAGTCTTTCAATCGTGCCTGTCAGGTCCAAACTGGGATGAGAAGGATACATCATCCCAGCATAAAAACCGAGATACTCGGTACAAATTACTTTCCACTGGGGAATCAAACTGAGGTCTCCTACGTGTGATAGCGAAGCGCCTAAACGTTACACCAAAGACGCCGGTGTGAAAGGGGTTAAGGTCGGAGATATAAGATATAATATAATAAGATGTAATATGTAATATGTCAAACTATGCTCCAAGGTGAACCGTGGAGAGTAAAGGTGTTAAAGGGAGTCATGTAAAATTGTGGGCAGCCTTCACTTTGAGAGTCTATGGGGAGAGGCTTTAATTAGTGCGAAATCTTAGGAAGCCTATGGGGTTGTGGGCAAATGTGGTGAGCTGTGGAGTCATCGAGATTTGTATGAATGTGGTGACTTTTTTTTAAAATTAATTTTTTTTTGTTTTTTTTTGGGGGGGGCACTAATTGACAATGGTGATACTAAGGGGAGTGCTGGGATTTTAGAGATATTATATGGAGTGGTGAGGAGCTGTGGAGAGTGGTAGGGAGCTGTTGAGAGGTACATAGAGCTGTTGAAGATCATAGAAATCCATGAAGAGCTATGATGAGGTGAAATAGGCCAGTAGGAGGGTTCCTTGGGGTCATTGGAAGTTGTGGGAGACTTAAGAGAGGGAGCAGGGTTGCGAGGGGTCTTGGGAAGTTCTGGAGAACTGTGGGGGTTGTGAGGAACTATGACAGCCGTGGAGAATAGTGAGTGGCATTGGGGAGCAACAACGATTGATAGAGGAAAAGAAGTAGCACTTCCCTAGTCTTGAGCAAGACCCCTCACACACATACACACACAAATCTCGTGTATACTTCCTGTTCCTTCCCTTCGTTGTCCTCCTACTATGAACAGATAATGCTATTTTTTTTTCAAACAGCTGACGTCAAAGGCGGGCTTTCCCGGCAAGTCCGACACGCCTTAGCGCTCACACTCTTCATTTGAGGCATTCAGGGGCCGAGAGGCACTAGCCAGGTCATTCATGCTCCTTCTTCCTGTCATCTCAATGACCAGAGGTCAATCTTATTGACCTATTTATATCGTGACCGTTCCCCGAGCGGAAGTCCACTAATTCAGACTTTATACTCAGTTCGAGGTTTAGTTGTCGGAAAACACGCACATCGCGAATCGAGGGTGACAGCTGTGAATGTGAATTACTGCAAATTCCAGTGCAAATGAGACCGGGATGGAAGCGTACAAGGTGCTACAGTTAAGTTGATGTGAGTTAGTCAAAGCTTTTACTCTACCAGGCGAGCCTTGACACCATTTAACATATTGTTATCGTCCTAAATAGAGATAATGGTGATGTCTAGTTCATTGAATGTAGATATACTATTTTTAGGAAATGACGTAGTAATTAAAACAGAACTTTTGATTAAGAAACAAAATAAAAGGCCACCGAGCCAGTAGCGACATTAATACAGAGCGTCTAAATTTGGACAAATTTTAGAAATTCAACCAGGGGGACATCAAAATGGTGGATGTGAGAAAAATCAAATTTGTGCTCGAGAAACATCGTTTTAAAAATATCAACCAAAATTGAATTCAACACCAAACGTTGCAGCTTCCTAGAAATGAACCATAATATGCATAATTAATTACGCATTGGAGAACAACATGATATAATATGACATTGTGCTAACTATTTCTTTCCCGACAAGCGCCAAAACGTCACCTGAAATTTTGAATAACCCTGTTGCGTGTTTCTGGGTCTATTATTTGGGCCTCCCGCTCAACATTGAGTTCCAACTGTTTGATAGTTTTTAGGTTGCTTTCGTAGACTGTCAAAAATAACCCAACAGAAATAATCGAAGGAGATCAAAGACGCGAAGAATACAGTGACCATAAATTTGTAGGTTTTTGGCTTGCACGTGTTACCTCAAACTTTTCTTGCAACATGCTAGAGCTACTGTTACTGTGTGTGGAGTGGCCCCACCCTGCTGGAACCAGGCCTCCCCACAGAATTAACCATAACCCGTTCTCCTCCTAAGGCTTCTCCAAAACTTTCTCAAATGATGAGTCATGCAACTGACGGATTTACCGTCCTCGTCCTGAAACCAGAGTAGGACGGGCCGATCACGGCCCTTTAGCTGAATGCTTGTAAGAAATAAGACGATGCGTTTTGCTCAGTTTGGTTTGAGTTTTCAAAACTTGATATTTCTCGAATACGTAAATTGATTTTATTTGTATTGACCAGCCTGACGTCTCCTCAGTCGGATTTTAGCTATTCGAAGTTTTGTCCCAAAACGATTGAGTTATTGCCCTTGCAAAGGGTCTATTTATATCCGAACCCTGTTTAATTGCGCCAAGTTTTCTGGGGGAGGGGAGAGAGTTTTTATAGTGTACAGTTTTTACAGCTGTCCACCACACTGAATTTGACGTTGAAGTGTTAAAAAGGAAAGAAAAGTATCCTGCTGCTTTGGATTTATAACGAAGTAATCACATTTTGAGTTTTATGTTTTAAACCCTTACATCAAACCCGGACCATGTAAAACGACAGTAAAGATTGGTTTTAAAACCCGCCATTTCCTATTTATAAAAAAAAGCATTCTCGGCAGGCAACAGTGTCATGGTTTGATGTTATAGATGTTGCCAGCGGTGCTTTAAAAATGTGTTTGGGGGGGGGGGGAGGTTGTTTCTTATATAAGCATTCTTTCTTTGCGTTTTCTCTTTGTAATAGTGATCTGCCACACTTTAAAGACAAACAGACTGGTCTCTGTAGTACAGCAGTTAATCGCTTCACCGTCACACGAAGAAGACCTGAGTTCGACTCCAGTGCGAAGAGAATGTTTTATCGAGGGTAAATTAGTACAGTATGCCCGTCGGGTCTTCAGTCTTTACTTACCTGTGTTCCCATTCTGATTCCCTCCCCCCACCCCTCTCACAAACACAGACTTTTCTTTCCCCCTACCCTCGCCGTCCCCACAACGCTTCCTCGCGCCCTGTTCTTCATCTGGCTTGGTCAGTTTACCTTCTGTCTCGGCTAGATCAGCTTAGACATGAATTTGTGCTCCCCTGGGAAATATCTGAGGATTGAAGGCGTGGCAGGTGGGTCCGTCATCTCAGCCGGGCACGCGTGTCTCCCGTGAAGCCAGCTGCCGGTCACAGTTGACAGGGCCGACACCGAGGAAAACAATCTAGCCATCGACAGTCGACAGAAAAAAAGTGTTCTGTCAGACCGCTTCGGATTAGATGAAGTAGTGGGACTAGGTTGTTCCTGCTCAAGTAAACACTGTTGATATGTACGTGTGTGCTTCTCTCGAAGAACTAATACAAAAGAACTAATTTCTAAGTCCAGAAGATAGTCTGAATTTGAGGGGGGGGGGGAGGGTTCTGGAGTTGGTGTTTGACGGGTGGTCAATGGTTGTTTGCTTTTCCTTCATCTTTTCAGAGTTGTCAGTGACCCAGCAACTTCCGAGTTTTTCAACCGCAGTATAATCAGAGGCTTTCTTTATGTGTTTCCATTTGTGGGTCCTCCTTATTCCGTCGCTTTTCTTCCTGGGGAACAAATATTTTTTTTCAAGTTGTGGATCTTGATATTAGATGTGTGATAACTCAGGTCGACATTTCTTGAATAGAGACGGAACAACAGAAATGAGTAGGGGGAGGGGGGTGCTCTTTCTGTTTTAAAATTTTAGGAGATTTTTTTTTTAGCTGTTTGGATAATTATTTTCTAGTTCTTTCTTTCATTAAGATTAATCCTATTTCTATTTTTTCTTTGTATTTTTATGAAACGAAAAAAAGCAACCAGATTCCATGGGGGGGGGGGGGGGGGGGGGTCATGTTTTAAAAAGAATTTCATTTTCTTCTCGTTTTTATTTAATTTTTAACTTTAATGGGTTTTTTGTAAAGGAAGCAGTCTAGATCTAAATGCAATCGCGTTTCTCTACTGATGTTAGTTAAGCCGTGATAACGCTGTGTTCTCATGCCCCGCTTCCAGAGCCAGCCGGCCCCTCTCCGTGATTGTGACACCAGCTTTTCCGTGGTCACTGAATTCGTGATTGAACGAAACATAATCGTGACGCTGGTGTGAGTTTCGGCCTGACCAAACTCTCACTCGGCATCATTCACTGTTCGTTACTGTTCCTGAACGCCTGAGGGGTGGTGTACCAATAGTAGGGTCTCCTATTTCTATATACTTTCATATTTCTGTATTTTGTCCCGTATAAAACGTTGAAAAAGTGGTAGGTAATTACATGTACTGATTCTAGAAACAAGGCGAGAGGAAATTATTTTTATCTTCTGCAAACAACACTTTTGTTATGAAAAGTGTGGGGGGGGGGAGAAAGAGAGAGATGAAGGGAGAGAGAGAGACAGAGAGAGAGAGAGAGAGAGAGAGAGAGAGAGAGAGAGAGAGAGAGAGAGAGAGAGAGAGAGAGAAGAGAGGAAGATAGACCGAGACAGATGGGGAAATAGATAGAGAAAGAGAGGGGGAGAGTGAGAGAGAGAGAGAGAGAGAGAAGAGAGACACACACAGTTTACTTGCCTCGGAGATGGGGGGGGCTAGATGACTTTGGGTGGAACTGAGAAACTGGGAGTGCTTTCATTTAGGGAAATGTGGGTGGGTGGGTGGGCCTGTGTGCGTACTGCTAATTGCTGTCAATGAAAAGTCAATAGAGTACAATCTTATCCTATTCCTGGGGCCCTTACCCCTATCTGTAGACTAACAACTGTCCTTGGTGTAATGGTTAGGCGCTTCACCTCACACGCAGCGGACATGGGTACAACTTCTGAATGAGCCAATCTTCTTAATGACTTAATGATCTAAATTGTGTCAGTTGGGGTGCACATTATTTACGACGTACAAAACTCGATGCAAGCTCAGCGAGGCGTATTTATTGTAACAATACGCACGCCTCAGCAGTTGGCCACCTTTCTAACAATGTTTTTGGCTATATTCCGTCATTACCATTTCTCGAGAGTGTCTGTGGCTGTTGAGCAGGTTGTGCAGCACGTCTCAGAACCCCTGAGGAGACTGGTATTACACAGACCAAAGCTTCTGAGAATAACCTCCGCTCCCTATTTATAGCTTCAAATTGCACCATCATTGCTAGAACAAATACCAGTTATAGTCATTATTCTCAAACACCGACAAAAACTCATTTTGTAATCACATACATGTTCCTTACTAAATTATGAAATTACACCCGTATTTATTGTCGTTGTCGCTTTTGGGTATGTTGAATTACTGTCGCTGTTTTTGTTGCTGTTATGTTGGTGATGTTAAAATTGTAATATTTTTCTTGTTGCTACTGCTGCTGTCGATGCCGTTTTCATAAGTTTAGGTGACGAGTGTTGGTATGCTTGATCACAAGATTCAAGAGAAGAGAGTGGAGAGGTAGACAGGATACATAATTTAGAATAGCTCCCATCATGTAATTGGTGCGTTCATTTTGTCACAGCTCTACATCACACCTTTTCAGTTCGGTCTTAACTAACAGGCCGTTGTATGCATGTCCCAATGCCTTCAAAGACTGAGTCTGAATTATGTTCGTTTATTTAAAGTACTTTAATGTTCATAATTCTTGTGCCTATCCTCATTGATTGTGTTGTGATAGTATGTACACGAGTGTCTGATTATATGTTAATGTTTATCTAAAGAGCTTTTTATTCACATCCATGCATTGTATTGTGTATTTTGGGTTCAGTTGAAGGTATTGTAAAGCGTCAAGAGGTGTATTATACTGGAGTGGTCGCTACAAAAATTATTTGCATTTTTATTACTATAAAAGACATACCCAGACCACCGCCCTCACAAACACACGCATATACACCCTTTTGAAGGCTAATCAACGTGTGGTGATACCCCTTGATCTCTGTACATAATTCTAGTGGCACCGATCTTTGTGACACTTTTCAAAAGAAACCACACACTCTTCATACCCCAAATTTTAAACGAAGGATGCATTCAATGTCCTTAAAGACATGATGGAGCTGGGTTTTATGGTTTTTGAGCTTAAGAATTATTTATACGAGCGCTTTATATCGCAATACTCCAGAATTGAGCCAACTTAAAAAAAATATGAACATCCGTTGTTCAGTTTATGGGTCAAACCTCTTTGGTATGGACCCAGAGCTGCATGGATGAAAGCAAAGGGGCATTCCAAAAGCAGTTGCAGGGGTATATGGAGAGTTCAGGCTTACAATTATGCCAAACATGTGGTGAGTCCTTGAGCAAGGCACAAATAAAACTAGCTAAAAAACAGGGCACTGTACAGTGGCGACCAGCAATAGTGTCTGGATTGCCTATGTTTGTGATATTGTGGATCATCAATGCATTTATGCAGTAATTTATATTATGTGTATTTGTGTACGACATTGTTAAACAAATTTCCCAAGGGGATCAATAAGGTAAGCGTTATTTCTTTTCCTTTTTCTTTTTATTGCGTTGATGTATTCCAAAGTTGTAGCAAGACCATTGTCAATTAGAAGCGATTGTAGTAGTGGTCAAAAGCAATACATGTGTATAGGATAGTCTGACAGCCCTCAATCTGGTCATGTAAAAGCCCAATAGATTCACAGTGTCATGAGTTTGGCAGTGTCTGTGTGTATGTGTGTGTATGTGTGTGTGTGTGTGTGTGTGTGTGTGTGTGTGTGTGTGTGTTTGTGTGCGTATACGTGGGATATGTATGCGCGTATCCATTTTAACGTGCTTGTGTTTTGTGTTGACATGAAATTACGTACATCTTTATTTAAATTTAAATGAAAAGCATTTAAAAACTCCATGAAATACTTTGTACCTTTATCTTCTCTACAGCCGAGTTCGTAAACATGTCCATGGCGAAAGATTACCTCTACGGTGGCCCGGATGTAGACCTGTTTTGGCCGGGGGAAGAGGAAAACAGGAAGGATGAGGAAGCTGTGAAAGAGGGGAATAATGAGGAGGAAGAGGAGCCGGAACGCGTGGAATCGGACGAGCAGCGACTGATGCGCCGTTTGGTCAGCGGTTATGACAACAGTGTCCGGCCCGTGTATCAAGCCCAGGAACCTGTGGATGTCCTGCTGGGATTGACCTTGACACAGATACTGGACCTGGTGAGTTCTAGAGCTGTTTGTTTCTTTGTTTGTTTTTGTATTTTGTTAGTTTGTTTGTTGTTTTTTGTTTGTTTGTTTTTTGTTTACTCACGGAGTGAAAGTCCGACTTTAAGCGGAAAAAGAGTATCATAGAATCTGAAAATTTGCGAAATTGTATAGATTTATCACCCTTTTTCTCAACACCGTAAACTTTTTTTTAGAAATGGGAGTTTTGCATTTAACGTCCATCTCCTATATGACCGAGCCAAATGGGCGGAGAACCATGAAAATGCACCAACAAAAAGTTCAGAATGTCCCCTTGTGGATTCAAACAAAGGCTACCTGCTCCGTAGTCCGTATACCAACTGAGCTAA
>NW_004797924.1:212262-219762 GCF_000002075.1 Aplysia californica | reverse complement strand
GCGTACATTGGTCCTGTCAGTTATAGGGACACGTTTGTCCCTGGGGTTCGAGGATAGCCATAGGGAATGATCATGGTGGATGGCACCAGAATTGTATTTTATGTTACGTGAACGCATTATGCCTCGGAGAAGATGAGATAAGTGTTCGTCTTATAAGCCAGGGTAGAAAATGGAGAGGGGGCAGATAGCATTTTGAAGAAGGCTAAAGGGATGATCGTATGCTCATGTAGTTCTTTACAGTAAGAAAGGGAGATGTGAGTATTAGACATAGACTGTACTAAAGATGTATCAAACTCGATAATGTCGTTAATTAGGACGACGGAAGGGACTTTTAAGCACATGAATGCATGTGATGGTTCAGGTTGGGGTCTTGACAAACTATTCTAGGTAACAGCAAATGTCAAATCGATAACCGTTCAAAATGTAGATTGTTCCTTAAGACATGCTAGATTAGCATCTGTCTACACTTTATATTAAGTTCTAGGTGAAATCATATTGTTATTGTGTTTGAAGTGTTATTGCTATTCTATACGATCACGATCTAAAGTGTGCTCAACAGAGTACGTGTCAGTAAACTGTCACCCATTAACAGTTTAAGGCGTTATACTACGCATAAAAGCAAACAAACAAACGCAGCAAAATAATCCAGGTGGTATATATAATCTAGTACAGTTGCCTATGAATTTGATCAATTCCAGGAAATTCAAGTTCTTTACCAAAAGTTAAACATATGTCCCTAATTATTTTATTTTTTTCGGTTTTCCTGAAATATTCTATCTCAGTCTCTTGTCCTGTTGAGTACACACTTAATATTCATCATGCTCTTTATTTCGTGATCATCTTTTTACTGTCAAATGCAGCGTTTAATTTCAGCAAACAAGCAAAAACATGCGTAGAATGAAAATTGAGAAAGAAACTAAACATGGTTTTCTCCTTAGTCCATAATTTCTCCACCAGTTACTATTCCAGAACAGATCTCCATGGAAACCAATAACTCCTTTATCTACTTGGCCGGGAGTAGTTCCCCTTGTCCTTGTAATGATCTGATTGGCTCACAGGCAGAGCGGAAGACTTCAGCGCTAATAGAATAAAGAAGCTTCCCTCGGGGAACGTAGCGTTTAAGTAGCATAGAACTTGGTCGATACCACATTTTGAATATGAAAAAATACCGAGTATTGTGTACTTTGATCGTTGTCGGTGATGAATACGTCCCTCTCCCCCGCCTGTCCTCGAAAAAAGCAAAGAAAATAATAACATGAATGTTTGAAACGCAATTTTTATCTCATTGATAGAATTGGGGTTTTTTAATGGACAATGTCGTAGATTTATTCGGGGCTAATTAAGCTACCGCTACCGGGTGCAAAGTATGTAACGTGACAAATTTGCTAACTTAGAATTACAAAGTTCTGTCTGGCATTTTTTGGCCGATTTGAGTCACAAAGACCTTAAGGTCACAAACCAAATGTTCTACCTGCTCTATCAAAATCGTAAGATGATTGGGAGGCGTTATAAAGATATTCAAAGAATTGCTTTTGAAGAAGCTTGACATGTGAAACTCAAATTTCTTTACGTCAAATTTCTCAAAACTAGGTACTGAACAAGTATAACTTTATACTTCTATAGGGCGCCACGACTTTTGTTTAGGAATTACTTCACTTCACTGTAAGAAATATTTTGACCTCATATATGTCAACTTTGGACTTCGTGGACAAAAGAGTTGGAGATACATTAAAGAGCTAAAAAGAAAGGGCTAAATTTATATAAATAGAAAAACTACCTGACGCAAGACCACCATGCTGAGACATTCTCGAGTTTGGCATCGATACCTCCCCCTAAGGTAATAGGTCGCCCTTAACCAGCTGCCGGAAACTGTTGGTAGACTGGGCCGACTGTGGTGGGAGCATGCAACTAAGAAAATAACTGCTTGCTCGTTGGTGCTCTAAATTGAAATGATTGTAGGTTACAAGCCTTTCTAAACCAAAGTCTGTGGTGTGGGGGCTAGGCATTAATTGCCGCTGCACGCAGAAGACTGTTCGATTCATGAGTGGGGTGAATTTTTATCGTATATCTCGTTCTTTCTGCTAGTGCGTTGTATCCCTCTCAGTCTGGGTTGACCCTGACAGGCAGGGTCGATGACCACCTTCAAAATGTACTAAACTGTGTCGAAGGGGAAGTAAAACACCCACAACAATAAGTAAAGAAAAGAAAACAGAACAAAACAAAACCCTACCTCTCTAGAGTTTTACATTGGCATGGCATTGCATCATCCGTGTGGTTCTCGGGGCCCTGTCCAAGAGACAGGGGAGCAAAGAATAGGACCACTGTATTCGTACCGCGCAAGTCGTAGAAGGCGACTAAGGTCGGTTGGGCAAAGGGTTAGCAGCCCTTTCCCGTTAAACAAAAAGCAGCTACAAAAACATCAACAGCAAAAACAACACGACCGCCAGTTCTGGAAGATGGAGGATGCTCAGGACAGGCTTCGCTGGAGTAATGCTGTTAATGGCCTGTGCTCCACTGGGAGTTAAAAAGTGCAAGAGAGAGAGATGGCTTTGCATGGCAAGGGGTTAACTGTCGGTTTCAACATTTTAATGTTTTATATATATATATATATATATATATATAAGGGACAGGACCTCCAAATATAAAATCCGTCTTACACAGGACCGAGCCAGAAAGGCTTTGAGAATACCTCCTAAACAATCCTAAGTTCAAGAACACCTCACTGGGTTCTGAAACAGGGTCATCTGAATCTTAGCCCTCATTGTACACGATTTTGTCTAGTATTGTGTAGAACGATTTATTGCTGATATTTAATGGCTATTTACCTGGTGCTGTTTAATGGTATTCTAACCCGACACTCTTGCTTTATTAAAACGAAATTCGGTGGAAAGTTCTGGGGGCAAGACTTGTACGACGTACCTGATTTCCGCTGCACATTTTGATGCAGGTGTTTTGCCCCATATATCCAATTTCGATCGTGCAGGAGGAGGCCTTCCGACCATGCCTGTCAGGAACAACCTGGGATGAGAGGGATACATTGCAGCAGAAAAACCGAGGTACTCGATAAACATTTTCTCTCCATTCCGGAATCGTACTCAGATCTCCTGCATGCAACAGCGAAGATCTTAACCGCTACGCCACAGACGCCATTCCGTTGTTTAAACAATTATGGTGGAATCTACGAGCTGCCGTGGTCATACAAGGGTAACAAAGCCGTCAAAAAGACACTTTGTTGCATGCAGCCTGCCTGGATGTTGGGAGGTGGGGGGGGTCCCAACTTTGACCCTCAGCACGCCAGTGCGGGATGCTGTCGCTAGTGGTATTAACGTCCATAAAAAAAATTGAGGAAAAACAGCCACTGTGGCTCAGTAGGGAACTTCATTTTGAGATGAGGAGGTTCAAGGATCGACGAATCCGAGGGGATCAAGCGTTATTCTCCTCGTCGTTTCGGGAATATTTATTGCTTTCAGCCCAGTGAAGTAGCGGCGAATCAAGTGCTCCGTCTCAAAATGGTGCACATTGTGTCTAGTAGTGTGTTTAACCTCAACAATAACAACAACAACAACAACAGCAACAACAACAACAACAACAACAACAGCAGCAACAACAACAAAAACAACAATAACAACAACAACAGGGGAGCAGCAGCAGCAACAAGAACAACAACAGCAACAACAACAACAGCAACAGCAACAACAACAGCAGCAACAACAACAACAATAATAGCGAAAACGACAACAGCATCAACAACACTCTAAGATATGTCCCTCTCCTCTGCTAACGACAGTTTTTCGAGAAGGACAAAGAAAGCCTGAACTGTCTTACACGTTACCCGAAGGAGCCCATGACCATGGCGAGAAGCACTCTTCTTGAGGTCGCGGACAGACTCAAGGGACAAATTGTTATTGACTCTGTTGCCCTAAAAAATGAAACCAGTGGGACACACACACACATACACACACACACACACACACACACACACACACACACACACACACACACACACACTCACACTCACACTCACACTCACCAATCACAAACATTAACAGCAACATCACCACTACCACCACCACCACAAACAACAACAAGGATAACAATTGCCGCACCAGTTTCTTGAATGCGGCAAACGAAACTTACAGGATAAGAGACTTATTTCTCTTATCTTTGCTTGCTCGCTGGTGCTTCTTATGCTTCCAGAAAACAAACTGTGATCTCTTTGGTGAAGTCACGTGTTCATCCGTCTGTAAATTTGGTCATGTGCCTGTCTGTCTGTCGGTCTTCCGATTGCTTTCAACAAACGGCTGCGCTAGGGAAGAATGACTTTAACGTCATCGTTACTGGCAAACACAGACTGTGGACGACCTGAGAACAACGACTAGCGTTTTACTCTACGTATTTCTTTGCTAAAAGCCAACTTGGTGTAATCACTTACAGAATCGAATAAAACTAGGCGAGGCAGGATGCATTTCGTCTCGATTTTCATAAACTAGAACTCAATAACATTGCCGACGATGCCCCATTTCCACCATCAATGTAGAGAAATCAACACGAAAGGCGCTCCGCTAACTCTTGTATGAGCTTCCATAGGCATTTTAAAGACTTGTCCAAAATTCCTCATCCAAACATATTTGACATTTTGGAGAAACTGCACTGGAGCAGAAAATGACGAAGCTGAAGGTAAAGTAAAAATCAGCATTCAAAATAGCAAGAGACTTAACTGATGTATCCAGACAAAGGATCGCGACAGACAGAACCTGTCCACTGCCTACAATGATAAATGCTATTAGCGTAGTCCCAATCCTGAAAAATCTCATCTCATTAATCATTCTAACTTAATCTGCAAGCTATAAAAACATAACAAAAACATTGAGTATCGATACCACGATCAATGCGATCAAAGTATTCGCTCTGCACTGTTGCTGTTTCCAAGTTCCTAACGGCGAAAATACTGTCGCTTTTCCTCGGTCCTCCTCGATAAACAACCCAACAACCAATCGAAAAATAAAACAAACGATCCAGCAATCTCTAACCTGTGTAACTTCTTTTGTTCCCAGGACGAGAAGAACCAAGTGCTCACGACCAACGTCTGGCTGGAAGCGGTAAGAAAAAAAGGCTTTCTCTTTTCTCTGGGGTTTTTTTTGACGGGGGGTAGATTATTTTATTTTAAATATTTTGTTTGTTTTGTTTGCTTCGTGATTGTTTTGTAGCTTGGATGTTTTGCTGCTTCTCTTGTTTTTAGGGAGTGGGGAGGAGGCATGTTGGTTGGGGGTTTGGGGGGAATTTTTAAAAAAAATTTTTGGGGGGGGTGGTCTTTTCGTTGTCTTTTCAGGAGGGAAGGGGGGCTGAATATTGCCTATTTAGGAGAAATCTAACTTCCACAGATGAAACAATATTCTGGTCATATATATGTAGTTGGCAAAGAGTCGAGAGATAGAAGAAGCATATTGAGATAGGAGCTGTTACGTTTTGGCAACAGCCTAGAGCAGCAAAGTGACAACATTGGCAATACATATAACATTCCATCTCTCGGTTTGCGCAATGCTCTCGAACTGTGCACACCACTCCTTTCTAAACGAGATAATCAATTGTGAAAATATTTGGAAATCATGAGAACGTTTTACCATCTCGAACCGATGCCAACAATCGTAGATCCCCTTGCACATTCGCCGTTATCAGCGGTCGTAGCACGTAGACCAATACAGCGCAATGCCATTGTCTTTAGTGGCGGAACGGTACATTCAATGGTCGATTGGCTATGTAAATACACGTGAGATGTACGGTCGATTAGCTATTTAAAGGTGAGAGTCGAACCAAACTTACCAATTTAGCCGTTAAGTCAGGTGAGGGTCTCTGGCTTATTGCCCAATCCGCAATGATTAAATTTTTCTTTCTTTTTTATGGTTGTTGTTCTTGATGTTGTTGTTGTTGTTGTTGTTGTTGTTGATGTTGTTGTTGTTGTTGTTGTTGTTGTTGTTGTTGTTGTTGTTGTTGTTGTTGTTGTTGTGGTGGTGGTGGTGGTGGTGGTGGTGGTGGTGGTGGCGGTGGTAATGGTGGTGGTGGTGGTTATTATTGTTGTTGTTATTGTTTTTGTTTGTTTTTTTGTTTTGTTTTTGTTTTGTTTGTTTTTTGTTTCTTCTTTTAGGGAGGACCAGCATCTGTGTGGCAGAATCAAGTGTCTAATTATTAGTCTTTCTCTCGGACATTGCATCCGGACAGGCAATGTCGAATCGATCGTACCTCTTGAATGATCTAAACTGTGCCGATGGGGATGTAAAACAGCAACATTTTAAAAATATTTAGGAAGGGGTAGGGTAAAAATAGATAGAAAGACACCACGGGAGGTTCAACACTTCTAACATTGCATAAACGCACATAACGTCGATCTGCCGTTAACATGTAGCAGGTGGATGGTTGGTGGGTGCTCTGGTGTTGTTTGCTCCTTCTTTCCTTTCAAACATCTATCGTCCTGATCTCTCCTCCTTCTTTTTTGTGTTTGTTACTCGCTTGTAACATCTCTAATCTGTTGCACTTATTTGACCTTATTGTGTTGCAAGTGCCGTTAAACTCTTACCAAAAAAAATAACATATACCAAGCCCAAAATTTTGCAATACATATTATATTTGTGAAAGTTCATCACTTTGGCCGCCTAAAACTTCCCAACCACTTAATTTTCGAATATGAAAATATTAACGGCGGTTCAGAATTAATTAAAGGGTGCACATTTATATTAAAGTGTCTGATGTCTCAGTAGTTTAATTTTCAGTTTTTCATTAGTTTCGTTTAGATCTAATCTTGGGAAAGTCCGTCTTCTAAGACACCATTGTAAAGAAGTGAGACTACCGTTCACATGCAGTGCGCACAAAACCCACTGCGACTTGACGATGGATTCTTTTGATTCCCTTCATCTTGGATTGGAAAAGTAAAGTAAAGAGTCCATTCATCGAACGGAGTACCCTGCTAGTTTAGAATATAGCAGATTCTTGATTTGTGGTATTGGTTGCAAACGCTCAATAAATATTTTGTCAAAATTCAAATTTTAAATGTTATAAAAAAAGAAAAAACTTAAACATATTCTAGGTATAATTGTTAAAAGAATTAAACTGTTTGGTTATTGTTTCTCTCTCTCTCCTTTTCTCTCTCTCTCTCTCTCTCTCTCTCTCTCTCTCTCTCTCTCTCTCTATCTCTCTCTCACACACACACACACACACACACGAACTCACATACACGCACACTCACACGCACACAGACTGTATACTCACACTCACAGAAACACACTCACTCACACACATACACAAACACTCCCTCATTCACTCTCTATTTTACTAACACACACACACACACACACACACACACACGCACACACACACACACACGCACACACACTCTCACACTCACACAAACTCAAACACGTACACACACACTTACACACACAGGCACACATACGTACACACATACACACACACACACTTACACACACACAAACACAAACACGTACACAC
>NW_004797924.1:206584-210331 GCF_000002075.1 Aplysia californica | reverse complement strand
AGAGAGAGAGAGAGAGAGAGAGAGAGAGAGAGAGAGAGACTGTGCTTATAGAATTATAGGTCAACAGAGAAGTAGATTCCCTTTGCATACAGAGAAGGGCAAAGAAATTGCACAAAATAAGGAAATAAGGCAGAGGTAACAGACCACAGGAAATATCCCATTTGTGCACCGAAACAGACATTCATGTGTATTGTTCTTCTATGAGAGAGGCGGCATCTCTCGCTGGTGTATCTCTTACCCCCCACCCCCACTCCACCCCGGGCCGCCCCCACTCCCCCATTTCAACCTCCAACCCAATTTGACGTTCATATTGGCTTGTGATTGTCATCTAGTTTAGACAATTCGTTTCTACCCTCAATAACAGCGAACTAGCCCCTGTCAGTCATCGCGTATATTAAAGTTGAGGCCAATGGAATTAACGGTTTGGACTAAAGGCGCATAAGATGCTCCTTTAGAAACGTATCCTCTGCAGTCAAGATAATGTCTTTAAAAAAATATCCATTGGGTTGATTTAGCCTTTCCTTTTTGCCTTTTTGTTTCCTAAACAGAGACCCTGTTAGATCAACCGGTGCTCCTTCTCTCTGTAGACAAAACGTACCCCTTAATTTTTTTTAAAGTTACCAACTCGGTTGCTTTTTTCAGATACCACCACCCGCGTTGTTGAACGCATTATTCTTTCGATTATGAACCAGGGAAATGATCCACCATCTTGTTGGAAACAATCTTAAACTACCTGCTTTTTATTTTTTGAAAATGACTTTCGGCTTAGAACGCTATTTTCCACACAGCGGGGGCGGCCCGGGGTGGGGTGGGGGTGGGGGGTAAGAGATACACCAGCGAGAGATGCCGCCTCTCTCATAGAAGAACAATACACATGAATGTCTGTTTCGGTGCACAAATGGGATATTTCCTGTGGTCTGTTGCCTCTGCCTTATTTCCTTATTTAAAATGAGTGCCCAGTTTAAAGGAAACGTAACTCGGTTTAGATTTCTGTATAAAAAACTAAGGCGACCTTTGTAGAGACCAAGACTTCGGTAGCGCTCAGTTGGATGAGACAAACTGACTAGAATGGTGTAACATAAAAGTGGAATAAAACTAAGCAAAGTTAGCGAGCTGTTGAATTCTGCAGGGGTGAGTTTAGGGGTCAGGGGGTCGTATAAAGAAAAGAAAACAACAGATGCAACTCTGCTTCTCTTTGAAAAAGAAAGAGTTGTCCAAATTGCCTAAAACTGGTATTCTGTGACTTGTGTCAAAACAGTGCTTTAAAAAGAACGATGTTGTAATTGCGGATAAGAACTAGCTATTGGACAGTCGGTGTGTGGGTAGGGGACACAGTGTGAGAAAATTAAGCAGTTAGCATCGTATTGCCTCGACATATCAGTGAACAAATATGACTTGCGCAACGTATTATTTAAGTGATGTGACCCTTAGTCAGAACAGGCAGGTTGCAACGTATAACGTTCCCCGTAAGCCAACACCAGACGAGAGAACTGGAGACCTAAGCAAAATAGGGAGAGAACACATCGGATCATAAGACAAGCTTTCCTACCGACCCCGTGTCATACAGCGGGGAGCCAATGTTGCCTCAAGTCTGAGACCCAGGGGCGGCAAAAACCCTCTTTACAGGATACTTGATGAGTGAGCTTTTTAACTCGGCCCCCGCTGTATTACGATAACACTTTACTATCTGTTCAGAAATTATCACTAAAATATGAATGTAAAACTTCGTACGGACACCAGCGTCTGTGGTGTAGCAGTCAGGCACTCCGCCGGGGAACGCAGAAGACCTAGGTTCATTTCCTGTGTGAGGAAAATGTTTATCAAGTATTTCAGTTTTTCTACTCAAACTTTGTATCCCTCTCAGCCAAGGTTGACCCTGACATGCTAGATCAAAGCCCGCCTCTTTAAATGATCTAAATTGTATCGATAAGGGTGCACATAATATGCCTACATTAAAAAATAAAAGTTTTGTAAGGACAGGGTTAAAATGACTACTCCGCCAGCAACGGGAAAGTGTGACACGAACGGACAAGTAATTGAAGGGGTCAGAAAAATAAAGGATATAAATCGCCTTGAGGTCGTTTCGAGAAAATGGAAAAAAGAAATAAAACAAAAACGCCGATCTTAAGCTTGCCATTATTACAATACTGAGTTAAAGCAAATTGTAAAGGTTAAAACTCTGATTTAAATCATTCCAGTCATATGATTCAAAGGTTTTGTTGTGTAGTCTCCCCTGGCTGGGGTCGTCGCACTAAGAACTCTACTTTTTTTTTTTTTTTTTTTTTTTTTTAGCAAAATGTAACTTAGACCCTATATTTTACTGACCCTTTTGACCAAAAACAGGTCTGGCCTTGAACACTTTCTCTAGAGGACACCTTTCGTGCCGTCTCTTCAACGCTGTCTATACTATAATGGTTACTGATGAGGTACAAAGTGGCTACTTGTCACTTCCCATTTCCTCCCGTATGTATTTTTCAGATCATAATGACACTCAAAAGACAACCAACCCGACTCCTAAATTATCTAAGTAATGTCTTTTGGGGTGTAAAACTTCTACACTCACACTTACAAGTCATCCAACGTTCAAATAAGAATCTCTATTGGAGAAGTAGATCGTTTCAGTGCGTGCCTGGAACGACCATGAACCGACTAGAAACCCTGTACAGAACTTCCCGAACGACTTCCAACGATCACGACCACGCTGTGACGACACAGGCGGCTCCTTCGGAAAATGATGAGAATTCCTGCCCATCAAATGTCCTGTAAAAAGGGTTTTTGTCAAGGGAGGGGCGAATTATAACTGTTATTCATTCATAGCTCACCGCACCAATAAGTGCAAGAGAACGATCGCCTTACGAGTCTGGTGGGGGCCTCGGTGGGGCGCGGTCGTTGCACAAGAGTTGTATCTGCAATAAACTCCTCTCTTTGGCCTTATCGATTCGGCATTTACAGGACACCACAGATGGATTTCTCCATGCAATCAGACACAGGACTGCATATACCAGAAAAAGATTACCCCTTCCCGTTCTTACTCCCTACTTTTTCAGGATGCCCAATTTTAGAACCATCACTATTTTCCTCCTAGTTTACTCCCCCCCAAAAAAAAAGAAGAAAAGTCGACACATTTTAATGTCCGTGTTTTTACAAATCCCATGAATTCAATTTAGACCATTTAAGGAGACGGGCTTCCGATTCTGCCATGTACGGTGATACTCAATTATTTTTTTTACTCTTCCTCAAACGAGAATTGAACCCGATCATGTCTTCAGCGTGTGACCGACAACCGCATTATTTGTTTCAGTAAGTGTTTTACGGCACTTGCAACACAAAAATGTCGTGTAAGTGCCGAACATTGCACGTGTTACGTGAGAAATAACAAACACAAAAAAGAAAGAAGGGAGATAAAAACGATAGATGTTTGGTAGGAAAGAAAAAGCAAACCACACCAGAGCACCCGCCAACCACCAACATCTAGAGACTGGTTGACGGGTGCTCTGGTGTAGGGGAGAAGCATGCAAGAGAGACAGAAACAACTGCGAAAAATAAACGAAGTGGCACCTCCCAATAACACCCTCCAACAATCGACACAACGCTGGTCAAAATGCCACACATTCCATCGGGGACATAACGTTAACAGTGCAATAAAAGAGGGGGAAAAAAACTTCAGTGAAAATATAATGAGAAAAGCATCTCATCGCACAACGTCTACCGACCATTCACTAAACGAGCTTAGGACTCTCCGCCCCC
>NW_004797924.1:205068-206084 GCF_000002075.1 Aplysia californica | reverse complement strand
AATGATGATGATGATGATGATGATGATGATGATGATGATGATGATGATGATGATGATGATGATGATGATGATGATGATGATGATGATTACGACTAGGGGGAGGAGGGAGAAAGAGGCAAAAGAAGATGAAGAAGAAAAAGAGGAGAATGAACATGGGAAGAGGAAGGACAAGAGGTGAGGGACAAAATAGAGGAGGAAGAGTTTGTCTATGATCGGTTACTGATCGGATGAGGAAGGGAAGCACGAGGAAGGAGGGGGTTGAGGAGGGAAGAGAGGATATGGCAGTTGAGAAGGAGTGGGAAGAGAGGAGAAGGAGGAAGAGGAAACTCAGGATAAAGAGTGTGTTTATGATCAGTATGACCATGAGGAGGAGGAGGAGGAGGAATAAAAGAGGAGGAGTAAGAGAGACGGCGGAGAAGGTTTAGGAGGAGGAGAAGGATGAAGAGGTGGAGGAGGAGGACATTAATGAGAAAGAGGGGGATAAAGAGATTGAGAGAAGGAGAGAAGGAGAGAAGGAGGTGAAGAAAAGAAAAAGGGAATTGTGGTTTTTACATCAACGCCGTTCCTTCGAATGAGTGGCTGATCCGATTTTGATCAACAATAATTTGGTTCTCTTTCCTCAATGACACTCAATCTCCCTCCACCCCCGCCCCCTACCCCCACCCTTTTTCAACCACACCCAGCTCTCTTCCTTCTACGTCTACTTTTTAAAAATAATAATATCTTAAATACTTTTGTTGGAGGCAAGAGCTGCTCTCCCCTGACCGATTTCTAATCTCGGAAAATGTGATGTCCCTAATTAGATCGTTGGGTAATGCCTTTAGATAATGAATTTGGGTAGCGAATTTGCGATGGAATGAGTGAATAGGGGAACGCTGTAATGAGCAGATGAGAACATAAGCGAGAGAAAGACGGGTAAATAACAGAAAGAAAAGGAGAGAGAGAGAGAGAGAGAGAGAGAGAGAGAGGCGGGGGGAGAGAGATAGAGATAGAGAGAGAGAGATAGAGAGAGAGAG